>NC_041401.2:28142789-28442789 GCF_900747795.2 Erpetoichthys calabaricus
GGCAGCAGCCAAATAAGTAAGTGATATAATTTTAAACATATATGTAAATCAGATGGAATGCTGGAACCTACTGTATAATGAAACTAGTCCTAGATGGGGTCCATCAGCAGGTTTATTCATAAGCAGTTGCCATTTAAAATAACGTGTGTGTTTCTGTGTGTATGTGTATATGCAGAATAATTTGTAAAAGTAAATGCTAATTCAGTGATGAACAAGTAAAAGAAAGTTATAAACCTTTTCAATGGTTCAGCGTTCACGAGGAGAATCCCAAAGTCTTTTTAGATAAGTTACGTATCTGTCTGTGACAGCATTTCTGCCGTTTCCTTTCCTAACATAGCACTACACGACTGTATTGTAGCACCTGCATGGGTCCTTGTGTGTGCACCTACGTGACTAACTGTGTGTTCATGTGCCCCCCTACTGTTAACTCTTCAGCATTTTACATGCTATATGTGTGTTGATATGCAGTATAAAACAGATTTTTTTCCTTAAACATGCATGAGCTGTCAGCCAAGGCGATGAGATATGGCAACTTAATTAAAATGTTTTCTGCTTTAAAAATGACATCCGTCTTAATCAAAAGCCATTCAACAAATTATAAAAAGAAAAATTAATATAAAGCCATGTTTGTCAATGAAAATCATTTTAACTGTAATCCTGGTAATGGCTGCTAATATCAGCTGACAGCTACTATTGTACTTAAAAATTAAATAAGCTGCTCTAGTTTGCATGTAGTGCATTCTTTGTATTGCGTTGCTTTTTTTAATAGTCCTTGACATCTTTCCATTGGACAGGTGTAATGACTAGTACATCTTGATAGTAATCTCAGCCGAAAAAGCCAACACTAATTTATGCTTTTGATGATGGAAATAAATAAGAAACACATCCATAGTGCAGTGCAATAGGGAAAGCTTGTTATTTAAAATTGAAATAATTATCTGTCCAAGTCTGACAGCTGAATTTATTATTTTCACTTTATATTGTGTTCCACCATCTTGTTTATCATGTCTACATGTGGAACATTGAATTGTAATGTGTTTTCTATCTGCCACGCAAGTCAAATTAATCATGAAGTTTATATAGAATATATGTTTTAGTGGAGGGGGGGGATCAGCATAAAGAATCTTAGTATTGAAACTAATATAATGGCAATAATGGGTAAATACAATTCAAGTAAACCTTTTAGGTATTTATTTAATTTAATTTTTCTACCCAACTTTAATTACCTCAGCTTCTTTCTTTAATTAAGACGGCTATTTTAATTGTGGGTTTTTAAGTATTGTGTGTAAAGTCCAGCCTGCAAACACCACTAAATTAAACATAAAGCTTCTCTTTCTTTGCCTCTTTGAGGTGCTAATCACTGGAATTTACGCTAATGCCCTCAAGCATATTTTTTTTTCCGGGGGGGGGGGGGGGGTTTGGGGGGGGTTGATGTGGATTCCTTTTTTCTATCAGCCTTTCACTTCAGAAGGTAAATTAGCTGATCCTCAATTATATAAATGGCACACACAAATAAACTAATAAATTAGATGATTGATTAGGTGCAGAATCAGAAATTGGTGCAGATTGCTCAAGCCCCTTGGCTCATGGGGTTTTGGTGGTGGTGGGATAATGCAGCGGCCCACGCGATACTATATATCTTGCCTAATTTTAGAATCTCCATATTTTAATTTATACATATATATATATAATAAGCTGACTTGCCACTGACTGGTGAAGAGGGAGGTGACAGCTTCTGCGAGCCCCCAACCCCCACTTGTGTTCTGGCCTCCCTCCCTCCCTCCCTCACTCTCTCCTTCTCTCTCTCGCCTCTCTTTGTCTCTGTCCCTCTCACTCTGTTTCTCTCTGCCAACATGCTTCAGTTTTTTTTTTTTTTTCCCTGAAAGCTGAACTTTGCTCCCATGAGCAGGACTCGCACAACGTGAGGAGTTAGTTTGTGGATTGTTTTACACAAGCAGGGAATCGGCTGTGCAGACAATACGCTGCGTTTTGCTGCATCTGGGAATGGGGGGTAGTGGTTGTTTGCTGTAAAGAAGCGATTTTCTATTTCACTTAGGCACTTCTCCTCTTTTCGCCCTTAAATTTTGGGGTAGAGAGTACAACATCTCTTATTTGGAGTTTTTTTTTATGTTTAACTCAGCATTGATGATAATCAGTTGCTTTGCTCTGTTTAGTTATTAGTAAATCAAGGATTTGTGTGTTAACAGCTTTAATTGTGTGTTTGTGTGTTGGGCTTCCATGATATTTGAAGGATTAACATCGGTCTTATTGCTGAGGAGAAGTAACGAGAAGCACTTCATAGTCATTATTGCTAAAGCCTTCCATCTAATTATATTTGGCCCGTTAAAAATGACCAGTTTTGTTTAACTAGAAATTCCAATTCTTGCCACGCTGTCTGCTTTCCCTAGTTTTCATTTTCTTTTCCACACAAGGTGACACTTGATATCTGTTATGTTTGTAAAACTGAAGTGTCCCGTCTTGTTCTTCGTCGCAAGTAGAGGGACAGCTATCTCTTCATGTGTCGATCTCTCCACAGATGAGCAGTTTTTGCACCACTCTGGCTTTATTTTAATTCTGGCCCCCACCCTTCCTCCCCGCTCACTGTTTCCATTTCATTAAGCATTTGATGTTCAGGGATCTGAACTGTACCTGTTAAAGTACACTTAGCCAGAAGCGCCTCTGTGATTGTTGAAAGTGGCACTTTATGCAGATGAGATGGAATAAAAAAAGTAATTTGCTGCAAATGTATTGTAATTTGCAGACGTGAGATGTGAAAGTGTGATTTAAAAGGAATAATCATTTGGCAGTGTTTAAATTAAATAATTAGAATGTATTAGTCCAGAACTGCTTGTTTCTTCGAGTCACCTTTAACCAGATCAGTGCTGGATTCTTTAAATAGAGCACCCTCATCCATATTGGCTGGTGTCAGGTGGGCACGGTGAAAACTTAAATTTTCTCACTTTAACCTGACTCTACAAATGGCGGCAGGCCTAATTTACTGAAATACCAGGAAGTGCCAGTTTGAAAGGGGACTGCATGTATGCCTTTGAGGTGATGCTGTGCTGTCTAATTCTCTGTGTGTGTTTGTTCATTCATTCATTACAATATGCAGATGTGCTCATATGTGGATGCATGTGTCTGAATTTTTGTAATGTACCCACATTATTGTACGTGTATAATCTAATAATTGTCTATTGCATATACTTATTTGTATAAAAACATAGCCATGTACGCTGTGTGCAATATGCATTCATCTACTTACAATTTTTTGCCATCCTGTGTGGATGAGGGTGTCTGTGCCCTGTGTGCCCTATCTTTTGATCCTCTTTTGTGCCCAGTATTGCCAGGTTAAGCTGTTGGCACATGTGGCACTATAATGGTTATGCTGGGTCACCAAAAAAAAAAAAAAAAGAGAGACAGTGAGACAGATTTATACAGAATTGTATGCACTTTGAGCATGGAAAAGGTGCTATATAAATGTATTATTATTTATATATAGTTATATACTGCGGTGGGTTGGCACAATGCCCGTGATTGGTTCCTGCCTTGTGCCCTGTGTTGGCTGGTATTGGCTCCAGCAGACCCCTGTGTTCGGATTCAGTGGGTTGGAAAATGGATGGATGGATGGATGGATAAAGTTATATATAAAGTTATCAATGTGTTTTAAATTATAATTGAAATATAATACTTATATATTTTTATAATGACTGATTTTTTTTAACAGAAATGCTTCATTGTAATTGTTTTTCAGTGAGTTGTGTGCATTTTAGATTTATATCCGTGAGTGCACATGCATTAATTTGCTGCATAGTCTTTTCACTTATAACATTCATTCAGTCGTTCATTTATTTTGCACCATTTTATTCAGAACGGTGTTGTGGAGGCAGCAGTCTTAGTAGTGAGGCCAAGACGTTACTTGAAACATTTATTTTTTAATTTCTTTTCCTGTTTTGGTTCTGTTCCATATTTACATTTACCGTATTTTCTCGCGTATAAGTCAGGTCTAGAAACCGAAAAATCAATCAAAAAATCAGTCCCCGACTTATACACCCATTCAAAAAATGCGACACTAATTTTATTTATTTATTTTTACATCTTCTTGCTTCCTCCAACCTCGTACCAGTTTTTCAGACACATCGAATTTTGTTGCAGCAGTGCAGTTACCAATTTCTTTCGCCTCTTCAATGACTTTTAATTTAAAACCAGCTCCATATCAAACTCGCAGTTGTAGATAAGGGATGTTCTTGTGATAAAGGTGTATGAGGGTGTGAGATACAAAAAACACAAAACCGTGCAAGTCGCTTCGGAATAGTTCGGGTATCACAGTGTGTTCACGTAGGCACAATACATAAAGAAAAAAGGTCGTGTGCTCTGTGGTTACTCTCTGTGGTGGGTGTTAGCATATCATAATCTGTTGGACCAACAGCGTGAGTTTTCCACATTCAACTTATACAACCGACATTATAAAATACTGGAAATTATATGGTAAAATCAAGCCCCGACTTATACATGGGAAAACTTAAAATGCGAGTATATACAGTACTTATTTTTGCCAACATCTTTATCCAAGCCAACTTACAACATCTGAGATACAATTGGTTAGAACTGTTTTGTTTTGTTTTTTTTGTTTAACATTGATGTGAAGTGACCTGTTCACGGTCATACAGTGTCAGCAGTGGGGTCTGAACCCACAATGTCAGGGCTTGAAATGCAAAGCTTTAACCACAATGTTCAATTCATTTCTTCTGTAATGGGTTATTTGGAAAAGCGAGTATGTTGAATCCAGTAGAAATAAAATTAAAATAAGACAATTGTATGTCATATGCTTGCAATTGCTTGACAATAGAAGTGCAACTGTAGAAATAGGTACCTTTTGAAAAATGTCAGTGTCAATCCATACAGTAGATGTGTGTGCGTGTGTAGATATGTGTGATTATCTAATTACAGCAGCTTTCCCATTTGTCAGTCCATAAAATAACCCAAATGATGTGTGATGACCTGGCACTCCATCAAGGGCTGGTTCCTGCCTTACGAGTGGTGATGTCACAGTGGGCTTGTTGTGTACTTGTTTATTATTTTCAGAGTTAGGTTTCATGTAATTTATCATTTATTTAGAGGTGTTGTGACTAAATTGTAAACTTTGAATTTTTTTTTTTACATTGTAAACACCTTGTAATTTGCTTTACACACAAGCTATGTAACATGTTTGTGTGTGTTTGTGAATGTATACATTGGTGTAAGTAGATACTTTACATAGACACAGATATAATACGCATTAATGCATGTATTTGTCCTGTGAGTTTGTACATTTAAACTACATTTACAGAATGTGGCAGTATAAGGCAGTGGCTAAGGCTTTGTATTTTAAACCTCAAGGTTGCTGGTTCAGTTCCAGCTTCTGCTTCACAGTGTGACCCTGAGCAATTCATTCAGCTTGCCTGTGCTCCAGCTGTAAAAGATATCTTTAAGCAGTTGTGATGTATACGGGTCGTGTATGCCATCTTAGATAAAATAATAACTGCAACAACAATAATAATATAAAATGAGTGCATAGCCACTGATGCTCCCATCCATTTGGCTCCATAAATGTTTTCACACAATCAGTTCAGATCTCGTAACAACTCTTAATTGTGACATTTGCTCATTTTCCAGGATAAAGAATGCAGTGTGTTGATAGCATCCATGTTTAATTGTGAAAGATCACACGGAGTCTTCTTTGTTGTGCTGTATGTCGCTGATGATTTTTTTTTTTTAAACTATGAAAAGATACGTCCTGCTCACCTTATGTGCTAAAGCATAACATGTTTGTCTTGGAAGAAACTGAGTGTGGCATTCCAGTCAGCTGCTGGGAGTAGCTGTAAAGGCCATTTTAATTTTTTTTTCCCCATTGCTGTCCTGTTTTGTCCAGTGTGACTCACTGAATCCTGGTTCTGAGAGATTGCAGTGAGGTCACTTTTATTTTGTTACTGAGCTAGTCGGTGAAGCCAAGCTAAGCTATACTTAAAATACCAGCTCAGAGTTTCTCTTTAATTTCCATTAAATCAGAGATTGTGTGTATTGCAATAATCACAATCAGAATCTGACAGTTGAAAATGTATAGTGTTATTAGGTTGGTAAAATTTCTATGGTCAAGTTGTATTAAAGTTGAGGAGATTTTCAAGTCCAAAAGCAAAAAAAAAAAGCTTTTGTGCATGTCACTTACCAGGATTTGGTGCCAGAAAATATGGCAAATTACATTTCTTCAAGCAGGTTTTGACAGGCTAGGTGAGCTGTGAAAAATCATAATTAGCGGAGCTCTAGCTGACGTTAATGGGTAATCAGTCCAAGAAAGCAGAGGGATGACTCTGTAACTGTGTGTGTATGTGAAATTGTATACAGAAGGAACAGAAAAGGGCGAGTGTCCTGAACAATACGGTGAAGCGACTTGCATTAAAATACAGTATGTAAAGCACATTGGTTGTCTGATTATGTATCAATTATTGCCCGTATATAGTAACTTACAGCTCTTTATTATCTTATAAAACAGTAAGCTAAGATGTATTAGCATTTGTGTTAGGTTTCCTGAACAACCGCAGAAATGCTTGAGCAAGCCTACAAATTCAATTTTACAGAATGGTGAACTGCTAACACTATTATCTAAAATGTACTTTCTAAGTTGCATCTTACTAACACCACTATTAAAATCAGAACAAATTTGTATTATTTTCTTTGTAATAATACCGGGTGCCTTTAAATGCTTGTTGTGTGTAAGTTACAAATTGTAAAGTGTCCTTGAGTGTATGAAAGGAACTACATAAATAAAACTTACTATTATTATTATTATGACTAGGTTATGTGATCATTTTTTTTTTGTTTTTATTATTTTCCTGAACCATGTAACGTATGCAAAATCCAAACTCTATTCATCAGTACAACCTTTTCACCAAAATTTAAGGAATGAGCCAGAAGTGAATAATACTAATAAGAAATCAAGTATTGTAAGGAGCATGTCGATAGGACTTGAGCGCAGTAGGAGACTGACTTTAGTCTGTCAAGTTACAATTGTGTACGATGAACGGTGTTGAGAGAGGCGTGTAGGGATACATAGTTCAAGGTATTTTTATCACAGATAGGTTATGACTGTTAAAAACTCCACCAAGATCTACTACTGGTAGCCAAAAAAATGAAAAAGGCTAGGCATCCCATTTTTCAGTTTCAGTTCTTCATATTTTCTTGTAGAATGTGCACACAGGAAAACGTGAGTAGTGGAAGAACACTTGGGCTGATGAGCTCTGGTTCCAGCTGTAGATATTGTAATGCTGTATTGTGAAGCTGTTCAAATCGTTCAGTTACTAGTGTTCAATTCTACCATTACTAGAAATAACAAATACAATGTACAGCTCATTTTAAAGGCATTTTAAAATTCTTCATTTGACGTAAATTACTTAGATCCCATGGCATTTAGCCAAACTTTGAAATTTCCCCTTACACCCTTGGATTTCTATTTGCAGTTAGACGATCCAGAGGTCTGTTTTTCGTTGGACAGACAATACGGTCAAGGAGTCTTCATATTCATCCTTAGCTAACTATATCTTTCCCTGTCTTTTCCATGCAACAGCTACTTTCTTTATGAAAAATGAGCATGTCCAGTAGTCTTCATTACTAAAGCTGCTGTCCCAGAAATCGCCCCTCTCTTAAAGCCGCCAAGATCTACTTACAGTACAAGTCACGGTACCTGATGTAATAAGCAAACAGTGTTTTGGTGTTTGACCTAAAGCATGGTCAACAGTTAACTGTGTACTTATCACAACGATCACATCTGTGTAGTAACATCTGTATTTGTATTATTTCAGTGTAATTTATTATACCTTTAATTAAACATTTACCTTATTTTTCGTTGTATATGTATAGGTATAAAGTAGTTATTAATTCCTGAGGGGAAAATTCATTTTTGTGTTCGTATGCATAACCTTCAGTACACAAACAAAATAATTTGTGTATGTATAAGTACAGAGTGCAGTTTTTAATATATTATGTTTATTTTCATCAGTATATGTATTATTTGTGTGTGTGTGTATATCTGCTATATTTTGTCTACACGTGTCTGTCTATAGTTATCTTTAGAGAGAGAGAAAAGTGAGATGCACAGACACACATACAGTATATTGAATAATATATGCATGGGAAAACACACATACATTCTGCACATATATACATGTACTGTAAATGTATACAGTATATATGTAATTACACAGCCAGTAAAGGTAAACAGAGAATGATTATGGTTTGGGGACCAGCCAGTTACTCCATTTAGTTTCAGTTCTTCAAATTGAAAGGTTTAAAGTAATGGACATCTCACATCCTATGCGCTTTCAGTCCAGAAGTAGATCTTCTCCATTGTGGGGTTATATTTGCTAAGCGAGTGTATCCCAAATTGGCACCAACTTTCATTGCCTTAACTCTTTAAATGTCTCTTGGGACAGAAGAGGCTGGACGTCCAGGACGATACTGGAAGTGACATTAAAGCCCGTCCTGGGACTCATCCTCTGGTCTTCAGGGACAAGAGAAGACGACGTTAGCAGTTCCTTTTACTCGGATGCTAGGGATGGTTGTCTTGCCTTTTTACAGCCTTACAGACGCTAACCCCAAGTATCCACATACTGTATTTAAATGTAATTTGTCTGTGTCTGTGAAACATATACAGTAGTTGGAGTTAGGAAAGGGCTTTTACATCAGTGTACATCTACAAAAGGAAATAATAATAAGTAAAGGTTAGTTTCAAAATGAAGTTTGGAGACACAAGATTTAGCCTTGATCAGGTGTTTCTTTTATTTACATAAACTGTATGCATGTTGTTTTGTATGTATATGTACAGTATATAAAATACATAAAGATAGAATGGACGTGTCTTTTTGTAAAGATAGATAGATTAATATAAAGATACCTAATCGCTTTGTCATATATATTTGGCCCCGAGTCTAAATCTGCATGTCTATAAATGTATATACTGTATGTATGTATATATGTTCTGTATGTGTATCTAAGTGGGTGTGTATATGTATGTATGTATGCATGTGTGGGTGTGTATACACTGCACATAAATATTATATGCACAGTGACAACCCAATATTTTCTGTGTTCACAATATGAGAGTAGGTGTGAATTTTTTTTGTTTAGTACATATTTGTTTGATCAAAAGCTGTTTAGGATCTTCTCTATTAATGTGTTAAGTCTTTTCAAATATTTTGCACTGTTGCTAGCAGAGGAAATCTTTGTATTATTTGGGTATGTACTCATTTGAAGTTGAAATCTTTAGCTGACAGCAAAGCTTCCATTAACCTAGAGTTCAGGTTCCAAGGACTCTTTATTTTATTCTCAGACATCCATCTAAACAAGGTTGTTGGTGGTGGCATTGACATATCTACTTTCAGAGATCCTTAATGCTGTCATAAAAATGTTTGTAATCTTGGCTTTGCCATGTATTTAAAGTTGTCTAAATTAGTTGATTAGGTGTTCGTTACTGAGCCAAGTTTTAGTGGATGAGTTTAAATTATCTGGCATTTTAAATTGCCTACTTGTACGTTGTATGTGAACGTGCCTGTGTTTTGTTTTTTTTATATACTTCAATGTGCTGAATATGCATCAAAACCTACCCTCTGGATGACCTTCCTTTATGCCTAGAGTAAGGTAAATAAGATGCACAGAGCCCAAATTAAGAACTTTACAGTCTGCTTTCCCTCCCTGTGTGAGCTGACCTATATCAGCACGGTGCATTCCACTCATCACTTAAAGGGAATTCTAATTAGGGGTGGGGCTCTTAATGAGATTAGGCTTTTAGAGGCTCGGTTTATCCACCTGCAATGTTTAATTGAACGGGTTATTTCCCACTTCAGTGGGGCTTCATAATAGCAGAGCCAGAAATGACTTTAATGTGGCATTCATATAGTAAGTAGGTGACATGTGTGCACATGTATGTGTATGCATATAAAAAGATAATTTGAAGTTTAGACTGATAATCATTTATTGTTTTATGACTTTAAGCATAGATATGCAGCGTTACGTAATCAGTTACAGTTTTATATTGATAGACAATTTTAATCCTTGGAACTGGTGGTCATTCAAACCTGTTTTTCTTCATCCCCCCAATCCCCCATTACCTGAACCTGCTTATCAAATTCAGGTCATGGAGATTGTGAAAACGCTGGGCGCCGCCAAGAACCTTCCCGTGAGCAGTGGTCGATTGGGATGTACGCTCATTCACACATCCCACAATTACCCATGCCAGGTCAATGTAGAGTTTCCGGCAGCCATAGCACCTGCACTTCAGAACAGGTCATCCACCTGAAGCTAAGCATGTTTGGGCCCGGTCAGTACTTGGATGGGAGACCATCTAGGAAAAGCTTGGGTTGCTGCTGGAAGAGGTGTTGGTAAGCAGGGGGTGCTTAACCTGTGATTTAAATGTGGATCCCAATGTCCCAGTGCAGTGATGGGGGCTCTGTGCTGTAAAAGTGGCGCCATCCTCCGGATAAGACATAAAATCAAGATCCTGGCCCTTGGTGGTCATAAAAGATCCCAGGGCATCCTTCGTAAAGTGTAGGTGTATCCCGATGTCCAGGCTAAATTGCCCATCATGGCCTAGTCGTTCTGGCCTCCCCATCTCTGATTGGCCAACTATCTCTCATCACTTCATCACCTAATTGCTCATCTGTGGTAAGTGTACTGGCACAAAAATGGCTGCCGTCATGTCATTCAGGTGTCTGCTACACATTAGTGGTGGTTGAAGTGTTTCCCCACTCATTGTGTAAGGTGCTTTGAGTAGTGAGAAAAGAGCTATATAAATGTAAAGAATTATTATTATTATTAGCCTGATCTGCATTTGTGTCTTTGCTTCTGTATGGAAAAGTTGTATTTGATGCAAATGAAGAAATATTGTTTAATGTCTTCACATTAGAGAATTAGACCCTATAATATTGTCATAGAATTATCACTTGAATTATGTCAACCAAAGCTTGAATATTGTTGCTTACAGAATCAGGTCGGCAGCAGTTTTCTTTCAAGCAATAGGAACGGTGACCTCAAAATCCATTTGAATTTGAGAGGTCTTTCAAAAAAGAGGAAGAACTGCAGAGTCATGAGCAAAGAAATGGAAGAGCAATATACTGGTTGTGATGAAGCAACTGAGAAAATGTTGTTTTTGGCAAATATAGTTAAGTAGCTAAAATCCACCAATTCATCCAAGCACTTAATGATGCAGCTCAGTCCTACTTGTATTCTTACTTTTCTCTCTGATTTCCAGCCTGGATGCAGTCAATACATGACGCCTGCACTACCTAGTGTGAGGAAACAATAGTGTTGGCTCCGTGTTATCGAGGTTATACATGACTTTAGCCTTTCTCATCTATTCTGGCAATTCTGTAAATAGTGTAAAATTAGTTTTGGGGCAATAATCAAAATTGATTGTTAAGTTTTTAGTTACCATTCTTTTGCAAGTATAGTGGGGCAAAATCATCCTCAGTTTGCAGCAGTTACACTAACAAATTTCACAGCGAGTTATACTTTCTGTTAATTGTTTAAGTAATTGACCTCAAACATCACCAACATTAAATAATGTGGTCTATGAATCCATCAATTCATTATCAGACCTGTTTAATCCACCCTGAGGTGATGTGTGGCCAGAGCCTTGGCCTCAAAATCCTAGATCAAGCATCTAAGCCTTTATGAGAAGGGTAAGTCTACAGTGTAAGTGCTGTCAAGAAATCAATGTTGCATAGCGCAGGTCTAGAGGAACATGTAATTTACAAGTCCGATAACGAGTTCTAGGAAACCAAGATCCATGCAGTAGCTTGATTTTCTACCTCTTTAGATAAGTCAGCAAATGGTGTAGCTTGGTCAGCAAAGCTTCTTGTACAGATCGTGTAGTAGCAAGCAAACCCAAGAAATTCACAAACATCAGAAATGAGAGAACAAATATACTTTGTGTTGCACTAAATTAAGGTATCTGTTCTCAGTTGAACAGCATTCTTTTTGACAGAGAGATTTTAAAATCCTGCGGTGGGTTGGCACCCTGCCCGGGATTGATTCCTGCCTTGTGCCCTGTGTTGGCTGGGATTGGCTCCAGCAGACCCCTGTGACCCTGTGTTTGGATTCAGCTAGTTGGAAAATGGATGGATGGATGGATTTTAAAATCTTCAAATATATGCATTGTACCCCCCTTACATGTTGCAGGTTGTACCCGATGCATTTTTGGTGTTCACATTGTTAATACATGTAATTACATCTTGTAGTTACACAACCTAAAAACACTATATGTATTCTTACAAGCCATCTGACACATGTTGAAATACTATAGGGGCAATATGCAGCCCAAATGGAAACCAAATCAACTATAACAATGCTCAGGATGAAAACTCAGTTTTGCCTCTTTCTACAGTTCGCTAAATTAGGTTTTTGTGGTGTAGTGAGACATTTTAAGGACGTAGAAAATACTTTTTAGAGCCTAATACAGATTCCAAGAATATTCACTGGGTAATTAACTGGCCTCTTTCAATATCCTTGGGTTTCCAAGATGGAAGAAACCTATACTTAGTGGGGTTTTTTTTTTGAATAATATAAGATCTTTATCTCTGATCACATAATCAATCAGATCCTTTCGTCATGCACGTGGTTGTGGCTTTCATCGGCCTGTTTTTTTGCCACATGCTGAATCCTCATTAGTGCATGCAGTGAAGTATAAGATGTGTACCTCACTGGCATCCACTAGTCCAATAGGCAGCAGGAATAAGTCATACTCAGGAATGAGCATGTTATGCTCTCTTATCAGCAACATCATGTAAAATAAAACTAAAATGATATGCATTTATGTCAAACATCCTATAGACTGTTACTTACCCAAAAGAAAGGGACATTACAATTAATACAGAAACCACAGTGAGGTGAGTAGCGTTATTTGTGCATTGTAGTGCCTCTTTGAAACACCTTAGCTAATGTACATGTTAGTTATTTTGTGACTTGAGACAGAACCTCGTATATCCAACCCTATTTTCTGAAAGGTGTGCTTTTTATAAATTTTCATGTTAAGAATGTTTTTTTGGGAAATAATATCCCACTATTTTTACAGTAAAATATTATTACTGTCTATTTTGATAGTGAAAACAAATGCTTCTATACTAGCACAACCAATCAAATTATGGTATTTCAGAAAAAATAGGTATTATGTTTTGTAAAAGAAATTAGCCATTATTGGCTGTGAAATTATTTGTTCTTCACTTAGAATGATGTAAGCAAAGGACAGCATATTTAGATAAAGTAAACTACAATCTAGTCTTTATTAAAATCAGTGAGAAAAATCAAATTACACAGCCTATTAGGCTACAAAAATACAAACACTTAAAAACATCAAATTAAGTTATACTAAATAATTAAATGAGGCCAATTATCAAGCTAGGAATGAAAAATAAACAAAATTGATTAGTCATGCAGCCCAGTGTATTAAATTCATTCAGTCTACCATCACACCCATTGTGAATGTCCTGTTATTTACAGGGAACTTTCACCATTTAGGGACCTTGAATCCTGCTATTGATCATTTACAACATCCCTCAGATAGACAGTCATCTTTGTGATGTCTCTGTCCTCTATGGATAATCTTTGTATTTACTATTAAACCTGACAATGTGTGAACTGTTTGACAAATAACATTTTATTTATTGTATAGCCAAAAATCACACAAAGAAAGCCTCAGTGGGCTTTAACAGGCCCTGTTTTTTGACAGCCCTTCCAGTCTTGACTCCCTAAGACGACAAGATAATACTCCCAAAAAAACCTTGTACGTACAAAAAATTGGAAGAAATGTTGGGAAAGGCAATTGAGAGAGAGAGATCCCCTTCCAGGTAGGTTGGGTGTGTAGTGGGTGTCAAAGAATATCCGTCCATCAACTAATTGTAGAGCCACAGCCAGATTGTAGAAAAGGAGTCGGACAAACCAGACACCATGAAGCCTATTGTTCTCAAGTGAGCAGCATTGATCATTCTCTCACTATAAACTAAAATGAAAATCTCATTCCATCCTAAGAATCGAACATGCTTGACCAGGAGAGCCTTGGTTGTATGCCCATCATTTCATCTTCAAAAAAAGCCAAAAGATATAGTACAGTGAAATTGGAAAAATCTAACCCTCTGGCTCACTGGAAATTGTTCCCTAATATTAACTTCATATACAATTTTCTTTGGTGTTAATGGTGAGAAATTAGGTTGGGTGGGGTGCTCCTTTAGGTTACTCATTCTTACTCTGAGATGTTGGACACCATCTTGGGCCACTAAATTCAGAGTACGTAGTATGGACATCTTGACCAGTTGAGGTAAAGGACAGCTTTCCTTCCTCTAGTGATCCAATCAGGCTTCTGATTCCAAGGATATCTACATTGTGCAGTGGGCTTTGTCCATTTAATTCTTACCTTTAGATTATTAAAATTGACTGTGTTGTTTATTTATTTTTTTAATGTAAATTACAGCAAATCAATATGATCATGTTCTGGTGCTTTAGATCAAAACTGTCGTGGGAGGATTTCTTGAAGATCTTGTTTGCTCATTTGTTGAGACATTTTCATCAGCCCTATAAGTATGATCATTTTGCTGCCATCTTTCATTCTGGGGGAGGTTTCTTGGACTCCTGCCAGTTCTGTGTGTCCCCTTTATTTATGTATTTTTTTGTTAAACGCTGGTCTTCTATTACGGTGGTTCTCAAATTGTGATCCCTGGACCACTGGTAGTCAGTGAGCTTATGCAAGAGTGGTCTATGGGTTGACCTAGTCATCTTTCTTACAGCTGTTTCATATGGCCTTATCAGTATGAAAATTCTTCTAAGACACCGACCACAGAACATCCTGACAAACTTTAATGCATTAACATCCTTTACTTCTACTGTACTTCTCCGCCTCTCTGATTCTGCCCTCCAGGCCAGTATTGTAGCCCATAAAGTAGTAATACTATGTTGCAGGCTAATTCTTGTATGGGAGCGATGAGTAGTGCAACTTTGACAAAGTTCTGTTCTTTTAGGGATTTGTTGTTATCTTTCTGATGGCACCTTTCAAAGGAATACCAGTGGAAGTAACATGGGCAATTCAATTAAGGAGGTGATAATTGTAAGCCACAAAATGTATGGTAATGAGAGGCTGTTGGCCATAGCTGGTCAATCATATCTTTCTTTGACTTTGACAAAGTGCTTCTTGGTCCAAAACACTTTGAGGACCACTTTCCTATTAGGATCTACTTTCCTCTACATTGACGATTCTTACCCACCCTTGACATATGTTATCTTCCTAAAGTTGAAGATGAAGAAATGTTGAGTGATGTGGCAATTGATGCTAGCGTCAAGAGTTAATTAGACTGGGAAAAAGTGTTAGCTGTCCAAAGAATGTTAGAATTTTGGAATGCTTGATCAAGTGCTGTGTGAAGATGTGGGTCTTCAAGAGTAGCCAGCATATTAAGAGAATTGGAGCACCTTGGAATAAAGAGCTCAGAAACAGTATACAGGTGGTACAAACACCTTAAAGGTCATTAATTAGTGAGCCACAATCTCCATTCAGGCAAAAGAAAAGAAGAAAATGTAGAATTAAATCAAATTTTCTGCTATTTATCAGTGCTTGATGTTATTGATCCCATGGTCATCTTCTCATCTACAATTCATTGGGAAAGTCTGCCCATCCTCTATTGAATAACATTGTGCAGGTTATTCATGACATTCCATAAACTGGCTTTAGTCAATTATTTTCAGTCTGTGTGAAAATCCACAGACCATTTGACTTGTCGAACTTTGTTGTATACACAGAAATTTGGATTTATTTTTTGCTGTATTTTTTGTGTATATGGCTATAACACACACGATCCACATACAGACTGTGTACTGCGTTTAGTTCCTCCATACTACAACTAGACCTTAACAACCCACCAGCTTTTATCTGGAATACCAGGTATCACCTACAAAAAAAATGAAAATATTGAATGCCTTTAGATTAAGCAAACAGTGATGAATCTGTGACATGATGGAAATTACGAGGGGCAGTCAAAAAAGTTCCCGGAATTGTAATATAGCGGGAGAATTAGAGATCAGATTACACCCACATTGCTGTGGAGGGGAGCGCTGCATGTCTGTAGACCAGGTACAACAGGTCTGGGTTGGTTTCGGCGTGTAGTATCATTTTAATTACCATTTGAGATAGAGGTGTGCATAGTCTTTCGCCACAATGTCGCAGTTGGGATGTTGTAAATGATCAATAGAAGGGTTCAAAGTCCCTAAATGGTGTAAGTTCCCTGTGCTTATAACTTTGAAGGGGGAAAGTAGGTCAGATATCAGCTTCATAGTAAAATTCTGCTTTCAACATGAATATGGGGCAAAGAGGGAGGTCTTTAAAACATGTTTTTCATACGTGTGATGAGTTGTGTTGTTGAAAACAGCAGGTTGGGGACAATACAAACCTTAATGACACACTTAAATTTTCCAAGCTATTACAAATTTTAAATGGGTTGAATTTTCAAACCTGTATTATCCAACTATATATGTTCATGGTGGATTGCTGGTTAAATTCCCACTTGTGACTCTTACCTGTGTTCCATCCTTAAATAAATCTGAACAACGGTGTAATGTGTCTTGAACTCATAAATCAACTTGGATAAAGGTGTCAGTGAAACATAAAATAAAATATTTAAATATTAAATTAAATATTTATCTATGCCACATCACATTCAATGACTTTTCCAGTGTTTTTTTAGTTGTAGCCTTCGTTTACATAACCTTAAAGGGTTGGAGACAGTTGGTGGCTTCCTTGAAATTGTTGAAATAATGGGTAGATAATTCAGGCTCTCATGGTCATGTATGTTTAATTCTTAGAATAGGCTGAAAATTTAATATATGGTGATAAAATGCCCAATGCTGCCTACTTTAGGACAATAAGCTTCAATGATTAGTATTTGTTAAACCATCGTCAGGTGACATGCCCAGCAACAAGCTCTGACAAAATTAAAATGGTCTGATTTTGTCTTTAGTCGTAGAGGTGGTCTCTTTGTGCATGACAGCTGACAACCAATGGATGCTCATCCAGATGTACAATTCATATAATGTTATGATGTGGAATAAGCCACACAGCTCTGTTGGGCCTCACAAACAGAATAGAAGCGTGTTTTTCTGAGATCTTGTGCTTTACGTACCACAACAGAATGGGGAAAAAAGGCCAAGAAAGAAGCTGTGCTTGTCACCCCGTTAATCCTTTGTACAGTGCCAGCTCCTTAGGGTAGCACATTATTGGCTGTTAAATAAAGGGGTGAGCACGACCATGCTCGGAAGGTCAGCACTCGGTCGGTAAATGAGATTTTGGTCGTGTAAATTGATGATAAGGTCCAGCAATGAAATCGGCAACTTCTCGTAAGTGTGACATAACCAGTGATCAGAGACTGCATGATGCAACATTGGCTTTATTTATCCATCCATCCATTAAAAAATCCACATTACAGATGAACTTGGACAGCATACAGGCTTGGGCAGATTTGTGGCAGATGAAATTTAATGTCAGTAAATGTAAAGTATTATATGTAGGAAGTAAAAATGTTAGGTTTGAATACACAATGGGTGGTCGGAAAATTCAGAGTACACCTGATGAGAAGGATTTAAGAGTCGTAGTGGACTCAACACTGTCAACTGCCAGACAGTGTTGAGAAGCCATTAAGGAAGCTAACAGAATGTCAGGTTATATAGCGCCCTGCTGTGTGGAGGACAAGTCTAAGTGGGTTCTGCTCAACCTTTATAATGCACTGGTGAGGCCTCATCTGGAGTCCTGTGTGCAGTTTTGGTCTCCAGGCTACAAAAAAAGCACTAGAAAAGGTCCAGAGAAGAGCAACTAGGCTGATTCAGGGGCAACAGGGGATGAATTATGAAGAAAGATTAAAAGAGCTGTGCCTTTACAGTTTAAGCAAAAGAAGATTAAGAGGAGACATGATTGAAGTGTTTAAAATTATGAAGGGAATTCGTCCAGTGGCTCGAGACTGTGACTTTAAAATGAGTTAAACAAGGACACTGGGCACAGTTGGAAACGTTAAGTGTAAATTTTGCACAAACATTAAGTTTTTCTTTACACAATGAACCATAGGTACATGTAATAAATTACCAAGTGGTGTGCTGGACAGTAAGACTTTTAGGGACTTTCAAAACACGACTTGATGTTATTTTGGAAGAATGAAGTCAGCAAGATGGGTGATCTTTGTTGGTCTGAATAGCCTGTTCCCTTTTAGATTGTTCTAAATGTTCTCATTGCTACAACAGGTTTTTAACTTGACTTTACTAAAATTCTATAATGACTTGCACCATTCACACAATTAGAAAGGGAACATGTCACTGTCATGGTGTGTGTTTTTTTTTTTTTTTTTTGTTTGTTCTTTTTAAACGTAGAAAACCATAGACACAGGGAATCCCCTTAATCTAGCAGCAGGGTCATCACAGGGCACACTTACACATACACCCAACCTCATTCATGCCAGGACAGTTTCATGCTGGCAATTACACTTCTGGGCTGTAGGAAGAAAAACAGAATAGCCAGAGGAAAACCCCACACTGACACATGGAGAAGGGCACAGACTCCACACCTGAAGTCTCAGCGTCACGATTGAAACCCAGAATTTTGGAGCTGTGGGGCTATAGTACTAACCACTGTGCCATCATGCCACCTATGTTTTTATGTTCTTTTTTACTTTCTCATATACAAAGTATGGGGAAAGTATTGCAATCGTCCAAAAATTCGACATAGAGATTTTGATGAATCTCGACATTTTGGACCTCCCCGAGTCCAAAAATACCATTTTTGAAAGTCTGTCTGTGTGTCTGTCTGTGTGTGTGTGTCTGTGTCTGTGTCTGTAAACACGATAACTTGAGTAGTTTCTAATTTTCAGTTAAGTCAACCAAATGTTACATACAAATATTAGGTACAATTGTAGATCTCTATCAACTTTTGTGTTCTTTACGTTAACTGGAAGTGGTACTTTACCCTTTATTCGTGCAGCTGCAGAGTCCGATTTATTCAACTTTACTTTTATAATGATCAATATATTATTAATTTGATTTGATTTGTGGTTGATGGTTCTTTAATGTACATAATATAAAAATATAATCATTGTCTTGCGGTTTACTCTTCAAATATCCATCCCCATATCGGACTATACGAGAAAGTCTAGGGGAGACCACTCCCGATTTTTTTTTTATTATTATTAAGACTATTTGAAGTTTGATCACTGTGTTCACAAATAAAATGATTAACAGGGCATTTCTTCAGTGGCAGCAGACTGACAAATGATTTTCCTCAATTGCTTTCATATCCTTTCTCATCCTGCTGCACATTAATACAAAACGACATGCAGGATTGCAGAGACCTGACATGCACCAATTTCAGTGGCTGCTGCTTTTTCTTATTTATACAACATGATCAAAAAGATCATTTTGTATTATTTTATTTTTCTTTTGTCCTCGTTATTGAACGTTTTTCCTCAGACAATGAAATAGTGCTTTCCTAATCACTGTAAAAATGTCCTGTGCGTCATTAGAATTTATTATTATCATCATTACTTGATGGGCTTTTTTATGTGCTTAGCATATTTACAGCAGTGTTTTTCTTCCTAGTCTTGAGCATTTCTTAATCATTAACTTGGAGTCTTGACAAGAGTGCCAGCCCTAGCATGATTTTCTTTGACTAAAACCTTGTAAATTAACACAATTAGCACAGCATCATCTTGCTAATTAGCTTCCAGTGTCTGCTGCAGCAGTTTTGCAAACGGCGGGGAGGGTGTCAGATGGGAATCGACATGCCGTTCTGTTACCAAACAAACAGTATGTTGCGTTTTGTGTTGCTTTAGCAAGACTGTGGCAGCCACGTTTGATTCCTGACTGGGCTGGAAGAGGCTTAAAGAACCTCTGTGTGTTTGGAGGGGGCTGGTGGTGTTGGGGGTCTGTAATAATACAGAGGAAAGCTGTTGTCACAGATGCTTCATTTTACTCAGGTCTTCCCTTATCACACAATCTATGCCAGAGGGCACAGGGCTGTTTGTGAAAAATCACTTTTGGTAATATGATCGAGATTAAGTGTGCCTTTTGATACAGCTGCACCAATATTGTTAATGTCGGTACCATAGGCAGGTAAGAGGTGGCAAGATAAAACTGTAAGCTTCTATACACTCCTCCTGTGTGTTTATGGCTTAAAGGAAAATAACATTCTGTCATTATTTTACAAGCGTGTTACTGCAGAATGTAACTTTAATAACAGCTCTCTAAGCTCGAGATGGCAGTATATGTAACTACCAGTATTTGTAAACGTAGTTTGGGATTAAAGTGGATTGTGCCTTTTGTACCCCGGAGGCAACAAAGGAGGAAAAAAAAAGGATAGAAAGAAGAAAAGAAGAGAGAGGAGGAAAAAAAAAGAAAGAAACGGCCGAAAGACAAGTGACGCTTGTTTTTCAGAGCTTCAACAACAGGACTAGGAGGCAGAAAGAAGCCAGTTGTAATTCATGCCGAGTTGTAGGTTTTGTGTGATGAAAGCGACAGAGCGCTGCCTGGGAGATTGCTTTGCTGCACTCCACGAAGCAGATTTGAAACTGTCTCGGACCGCTTTAGATGAGAGTTGGATTATAGAGTGACCTGCAATGTCTGTGTCATATTGTTCTGTGCAGGGTGCATTATACTCTGCTAACTAGGTGTTGGGCTCCAAATCAGAGAGGTATCCTAGATGTGATCTGTCAGCTGTGTCTCATATTTTTATATTGGAAAGAAGGAGAAGGAAAAGAAAAAAAAAAGTAAAAAATAAAACTGTCATGTGGAAAGTTAGAGCTGCTGGCATTTAAAAAAAAAAAAAAGAAGCGAATAAAAAAAAAAAAAAAAGCGGTGTCGGCTGTGCTAACCATTTACGTGTTGTTCTTTGAAGGGGTCAGATGTCTTTCATTTTGATCTCCTCTCCCCCATCTATTTGCTCCTATCTTCTTTTTAATTCCATGGTTGTACTGAAATCCCTACTGATGCAATACACTGTCTGTAATTGTCATTGATTTATTATGAAAACATGCGCTAATCATGCTCTTTCCTTTTTTTTTGTCACCCTTACAGGCTTAAAGATGCAGTGGACCCCAGAACATGCTCAGTGGGCAGAACAGCACTTTGACATCACCTCCACCACCCGCTCACCTGCACACAAGGCAGAGGCATACAGGGGCCACTTACAGCGAACCTACCAGTACGCCTGGGCCAATGATGACATTTCTGCACTGACTGCTTCCAACCTGCTGAAAAAGTACGCCGAGAAGTACTCTGGCATCTTAGAAGGTCCAAATGAAAGGGTGGTCTTGAGTGCTTATGCAGAAGCAGGCCCAGGGCTGGTGAATGGAAGGAAGAACGACGATTCCTGGCAGCCAGCTCTCAACTCTGATGGCGTCTATTCCATGAACTGCGTGCCAGATGTGATTTCCGCAAGTAAACCTGGAGTGGCAGCGGCTCTGCCTCCGGCAGATGTGTCTGCCAGCATTGGCAGCTCTCCTGGGGTGGCTAGCAATCTCACTGAGCCCAGCTATTCGAGCAGCACCTGTGGAAGCCACCCTGTAGCCGGTCTTCATTCTGGACTCCCATCTCAGGAATATGCAACAGGTTACAATGGCTCCTACCTGCATTCGAGTTACAGTAGTCAGTCGGCTTCTGCACTTTCCTCCCCACACCCATCCCCTTTGCACAGCGCGGGGCTTTTACAGCCCCCTCCTCCGCCCCCCCCTCCCTCCTTGGTGCCAGGCTACAACGCAGGCTCCCCCAACATTTCAAGTTATAATTACACCCCAGCCGGTTACCCTTCTCAGACTGGTGTTGGCCCTGGCTATAGCCCCAGTGGGGCACCCCCTCCATCTGCTTACTTACCATCAGGTATCCCTGCTCCCACTCCTCTGCCTCCCACTACGGTTCCCAGCTATTCCTATCAAACTCACAGCCTTGCACCAATTGCACCAACACCTCTGAACAGCAGCTCAGCCAATTCCCTGAAGAGAAAAGCTTTTTATATGACTGGGCAAGGAGAAATGGACTCCAGCTACGGAAATTTTAACTACAGTCAACAGCGCTCCACACAAAGCCCTATGTACAGGATGCCCGATAATAGCGTTTCTAACGCTAGTCGTGGAAATGGATTTGATAGAAGTGGTGATGCCTCATCTTTAGCATTTAAACCTACGAAACAGTTGATGTCTTCGGAACAGCAACGTAAGTTCAACAGTCAGCCAAGCAGATCGCTCACGCCGCCATCCTATAGCTCAGCGAAAAACTCTTTGGGAGGATCACGATCGGGTGAGCCGTTTGGGAAATTTAGTTCGCCCATAATGGGAGAGCCAAGTGAAGAGCACAGACAGCATCTCTCCCACCCAGCGCAAGGACCAGGAATCCGCACAGCTACCTCATCCACCTGTCCTGCAGATGAACAGCTGAAGAACACCGATCAACACCTCGTTGAACTTGTCACCAATGAGATTGTCAGCCAGGCACCGCCGGTGGACTGGAGTGACATTGCTGGGCTAGAACTGGCTAAAGCCACAATCAAAGAGGAGGTCCTTTGGCCAATGCTTAGGCCCGATGTGTTTAGTGGACTCACTGCGTTACCTCGGAGTATTCTTTTCTTTGGGCCTCAGGGAACAGGTAAAATGTTACTGGGAAGATGTATAGCCAGTCAGCTGGGTGCTACCTTTTTTCGGCTCAGCGGCTCAGCTCTGGTGACAAAGTGGTTAGGAGAAGGAGAGAAAATCGTTCACACTTCGTTTCTTATAGCACGATGTCGACAACCCTCTGTGATTTTCGTCAGCGAAATTGACATGTTGCTTTCGTCGCAAGTGAGTGAGGAAAGCCCAGTGAACAGAATTAAGACGGAGCTCTTGATGCAGTTGGACAGTGTGCTAACCTCTGCTGAGGACCAGATTGTGGTCATCTGCTCAACCAGTAAACCCGAGGAAATAGATGAGTCAGTGAGACGATATTTCATGAAGAGACTTCTCATCCCCTTACCAGACAGCACAGCAAGGCACCAGATAATCATTCAGCTGCTCTCACAGCACAACTATTGCCTCAATGACAAAGAGGTTGCACTGCTTGTCCAGCGAACGGAGGGATTTTCTGGACTTGACGTAACACGCTTGTGTCAAGAAGCTGCCGTGGGGCCCCTTCATACCATGCAGGGCCCTGATCTTTCAGCCATTATGCCTAGTCAGTTGAGGCCAGTCACTTACCCAGACTTTGAAAACGTTTTTTGCAAAATACAGCCTAGCATATCCCAGAAAGAACTTGACACGTACACTGAATGGAACAAAATGTTTGGCTGCAGCCAATGAAAAGTGAGCCAAAAAAAACCTTGCGGGCACGTGAACCTGTAAGACAAAAAGGGGAGGGTTCGGGTGGGAAAGGGGGGAATCATGGGGGTAAACAAAAAAGAAAAAGAAGAGAAGAAAAATGTCAGAAATAATGCCGCCTTTTTTGTAGTGACACAGAGCAGCAAAGAGCTCTAAAGGCGGAGTGGGTCGAGGTCCACACGGACGCAAAGGAAAGAGTGCAGAAAGCGAGGACTTGTTGGTCTGCAAGCAGCAAATTCTGAAGGCCTGCCTTGACACTTGATTCTATTGAAGCCAGGCGTCACTCACAACGGTGCATGTGGGTTGACTTCAAGAGGACACAGACCTGTGTGCGTGTGTGTGTATCATTTTGCTGTTCCTGAGATTTAGTTGCTATCAAGTGCCTGAAGTGGTGCTTTATTTTATTATTTTTCTTTTTAATTTTATTATTATAATTTGTGTTTTGCCTCACAATCTACATTGGTGGCATGTGCTAATATAAAGAGCTTTAACTTCAAATATTATGGGACTGAGAATGAGGAAGGCATTGTTGATTAGAGACAAAGGTGGATGGGGAGGGAAGGAATAGGGAAAGGGTGGGTAGAGGGTTTTGACATCGAAAAGGCCATGGTGTTCCTAAGTCGTGTTGTACAGTATTGGCTGAGAATGGTCGGGGGTATGGGGTAAAAAAAAAAAAAGAGGAACAGAGAATCTTATTTTCTGTATTTCATTTCTTGTGATGTTCTGTCTGCAAAAACTCAGGAAAGTGATGGTGATTTGTACAGTACCTCAAAGGAATGTGTTAAAAGCACTATGTACTGCTGAGAGATATAGGCTAGGCTTCTATTTTACTTTATATAAATGTATGTTTACCTCAACAACTTAAAATTAGCAAGGAGATGACTATGAATGTATCCTGAATTATTCCAGAGAAATGGAACCAAGTCAGTAGTGTGCGTGTGTTTGCTTTTTTTTTTTTTTTGCCTTTTTTTTTTTTTTTTTCGAAAAATGTATTAATATGTGTCAATCGTCTTTCGAAACGTGAGCGTTTACTGAAAAAAACATTTATTTTCTTTGTGTGACGTTACAGTACTTAAAAACAGGATTCCATTTGGAAAGATGGGTCATTGAAAACTACACACCAGACCAAGAAGGCAGTTGTATTAAATGGGGTGGGTGTATGCGCAAAGAAAGCGTAACTCAAACAGGCGACATTCGAACACACGAAAAACCTTTGAATATCAATCATATTTTGATGGAAAGCACATCAAAAGAATGGGACAGTCTCAAAATATCCCAACTGTTGGCAAGGTGGGGAATATATAAAGAAATGAATTGATCTCCTAATTTTAGAAATTCATTTAATTGTTACCACTGGACAGAATATTAGTTTTTAATTTAATTATATGTACAGTATACATTTTTTTGCTCATTTTGGATGGTAATAGTCGGAATATCACTTTACCAATACTTTACCATTTACACCATGAGGAAATGTCAGATACTTGAGGAAAGACTGGAAAGGGAATGCAAGAAACGATGTTCAATACAAAGCCAAAAACAAACACAACACTAAACACTTTATTACTAAGCCCACCGGACAAAAAGCGAGTCACTCCTGGCTAAATCTTATATAATAGCACGGAAACTCCTTCATGAGACAGAAGAACTGCTGCAGTTCTGTCCGGCATGGACGCCACTAGTTTGTGGATGGAGGTGACATCAGTTTTTCTGCACTCTTCCAGTACCAAACCCCACAGTTTGGCCAGATTGGTCACCGTCATTTCAATCATTGCTTAGAAGAGTCACACAGATTTTCAATGGGATTTAAATCTGGGGGTTTTGCAGGTCAGTACAGATTAAAAAAAAAAAATGCTTCAGAAAGTTTTTTGTGCGAATCACACACAGTTCCACGTCCTGTGCACGTGACAATTGTCGTCTTGGCAGACTGGGATAGCTATTCTTTGGCAGAGTGGCGGCTCTGAGGCTGGGGATCTGCACTGGCAATCGGAAGGTTGCCGGTTCGAATCCCGTAAATGCCAATAGGGACTCTGCTCTGTTGGGCCCTTGAGCAAGGCTGTTAACCTGCAATTGCTAAGTGCTTTGAGTAGTGAGAAAAGCGCTATATAAATGCAAAGAATTATTATTATTATTCTGTGTTGACTCTTGAGATAAAGTGCAAAAGGCAATATGGTTTGTTCCAACACTGCTTTTACGCAAGTAGAAGGTTTGTAAGTAATCAACAAAAGTTGGCACACCTGTAGGAATTGTTTGCTGTCATAATGTATGACACACGACACCAGTTCCTATCTGTGAGAAGTGTCTTTTGACCGCAGTTCTGACGACAACTATGCATTGACTGCGATGTACGCCTCTGCTGGAAGACCCATTACACAGTACACTTCTGCATACCCGCAAAGTCTGCAACTTCATGTACACTGTGCCCTTTGACATGGCCAAATGCAATAAGCCCTTTTTCCCCAGTCATTCACGGCTGTCATGTGACACACATTTTCTGGAAAGAACCAAACACACTCACTAAACCCGTCACTCTGTGAACCCTGCTATTTGTAGTGTGGTATTCATTTATTCACTTGATGTCTAAAGTATGTGTTACCTCTTAACCAGATGGTGTGAATTTTTTGTCCGGTGAGCTTACAAATTTTACATATTTTTTTTCACAAACTCTCAATTATGTGGTGGAATTTTTTGCCATTGTAAGATTATTATTAATAAGCCCTTTTTCAAAATATTCTATCCAAATTATAATTGCACTCCTGCTTGAGGTTTGAACTGGTGGGGGGGAAAAAAAGCAAAGAATCAGAGTGCACAAGCAATCCTAGTTTTCATTTTTTGCAGCACCACGTGCGTTCAGTTTGCCGTGTCGACGTCCCACGTTTCTTTTTTCTACTTTTTGCCAGGGTGCAAACAAGCATATGACACAGTTTACACACCTGTGGTCAGAATAGGAAGCAGTGACTTACCTGGCCAGTTCACAAAAGCCATCAGTGATGATAATTCAACAATCAATTCCTTCTTGATTCATTCCCACAACTCCTTACGTGAAAAGGTGTTTCCTAGCTTCCATGTTAAAGGCACTTCTCCCTAATTTCCCCCAGGTTTGTCATTTAGCATACTGATATACTATTAGCTTCATAATGTGGATGGAGTATTCTTGGAAACATTTCCTTTTTTTTTTTTTTTAATTAATATTTCCCATGTAAGACTTGTATTCTTACCTGCTGAGTATCTTCTCTCAACACAGAGGAAAAGTAATCTGATTGTTGCAATTCCTTTTCAGTGTAACAATGTCCACCTTGGTTTAACATTTGTGTGGTTTTTCTGACAGTATATAGCCAACACTTTTTTTTTTTTATTTAAATTTAGACCACTTAGCCATTAGATAACTAAAGAAGCCCGACGTGCTGAATATGTTTTCCAAATTTTTTCATATTTATGTACCCCACAATTCTTTTTCCCATTAATGCCTCTTTATGTTTCAGTTAGCACTAGTTTTCCTCCTTCTGCCTCTTTCCTTTTCTGTGATTTCCTGCCTTGTTTACACCCCATTTTCCCTTAAAAACATATTCTGTTAGAATCTTCCAAGTGGAATGAGTAGCAGCTGGCACTTGTAAAATTTTCCTTGCCTCATGCTCGTTTTTATTCTTTTCATTCTGCAAATACAACTCTTTCTTTGACAGCTCATTGATATTCGGCAGCGTCTCTAAACAGGATAATTGCAAGGGCATGGTCGAGTCTGCCTCCAACTGGATGAGAAGAAAAGCTCTTTCAGTGTGAATATACTTAATTTGAAAATACAAAAAATTAGCACTAGTAAGAGTTGAAATAAAATATTTAGCAAGCAAAACCTCAAAGTCGAAAGCACATTTGTTGATATATTCAGGTCTGTTTGTCCTGGATAGACAGAACTGCACCATGTCCATTGAATTCTGCCCAGCAGCTACTTTAGAAATCTGGTGCGCAAAAGGCAAGAGATCACTACTAATTGGCGACTCTGGAAAGTTTCAAATTTTGACTGTAGAAGGCGAGTCCCGGTAGAAACAAACAGAAGTTTATTCAGCTTTAATCTAGCGTTAGCAATGAAAAGGATCACTAATGCTCTTTGCTTTTGTTTTGCTGCCTGTTTTCAATGGGTTCACATCCTGTGTGCATCAGTTAAGTTCTTCTAACGTACACTTAATTATAAATGTTTTTCTTCACACTTTTAACTGTTGGCCAGAGATGAACAAACGCATTTATTATGATGGGTACTAGAAAAAAAAAAAAAAGACACTTCTTTCCATCTCCTCTTTACATCCATGCCCTCCAGTGCAGCAAACGGATGAAATTGAATTTGGAAATAAATAATATGACTAAAATCAAGAATCTCTTCCAAGATCGGTGACCCTTTTGGCTAACTTTGAACTAGCAGTTATCTATTAGCACTGATTGCTCCCAAAGTGTTATACGTGGCATCATTATGTGCATTAGTGACTACTGTTTGCAACTCATTTATTACAGTATTATTGCATACAGCATCAGCACATTGTATTTTTTGTCATATAAGTTTATATTTGTGTGTTTTCCATTGTGTGTGTGCGCGTGTGTGTGTGTGTGTATTCTTGTGTTGCCAAAAGCTTTTTAAACACTGGCTTTAACCCATTAAAGCAGAGTGCAAATACAGCATATCAACTTTAAATGAAGGGGTGGGGTGAGGAGGAGGGAATGGGTGGGGGGGAGGATTATCTGTTAATAAACAATTTTCTAATTGCAAGCTCAAAATACTTACATGATCTGATTTTAATTTTCATTTTGGTCATCCTCTTAGCCATCTGTAAATTTTGTTCTGGTCTGTTATTAAAGTCACACGGACTCTTTCTGCATTGTTCAACTGTCTGACGCTGCCACATGTAGAAAACGTACATCATTTTTAATCCCAAACACCCCCGCCCCTCAACACACACACACTTTTATTTTTATGTTGGTATGTTATTCTGTGTGTGTGTGTGTGTGTGTGTGAGAAAGAGAGAGAGAGAGAGAGTTAGGAGAGTTGAGTGGTGGGTTCAGGTAATTTTCGAACATAAATATTTATCCTCATCTAAATGCTTTTCTGCCAAATATTTGAAACATTCACCATAAGAGTGGAAAAAGCTAACTGAGCTCAACTGATCAATGGAATGTGAAGGCTGTTTACATAAAGACTATTTACTCTCACGCAGACTGTTTACCTATTTGTCAGTTCAGTCCTCTCAGATGTAAAGAGATAAGCAGAATGTGTTACTCTACATTTGAAAACCACTGAGGACAAAATTACCATGCAGGCAAACTAGGAATGTAGCCTACATTAGGTAAATTGATAGCTGCTTGGAGGACATTATTTAAAACGACCCAGAGCAGTGCAGTGAAAGCGAAAATGATCTAAGGAAGGGGGGGGGGGGGGGGGGGGTTTGGGGAATGTGAGGCTTTGCTTCAGTGTCTCAAACTTTATGTGTGTATTTATGTTCTATAATCTACAAAAAAAACATATATATATATAAACACATACATGATAGGGTAAGCATTGCCACAGAGTCGCAGCGAGTCTAGGATTGAACCAATGGTAACTTCTAAAGAAACTTCTCTAGTGCACCAAGGTTGTAAGCACATTCATTCGTTCTCATTTCGTTGACATTGTAAACTCACTTGAATTTATTTACAAGACTTTTTTTTTTTTTTTTGGTGTGATGTGATTGAATGAGTGAGTGTGCGTGTGTGTGTTTGTGTGTGTGTGTGTGTGTGGGTGGGTGCATGCATAGGCAAGTGTGTGTGGTGTTTTTTTTTTTTGTTTTTTTTTTTTTTTTTTTCCTCTCTCATTTTTGTATAAAACTGCAAAGGGTGTTTTTATTATGTTTTATATTCCAACATTGTTCTTTATAACCATTTCTACCTCATTGCTACATATTGTACATGTAGTATTTATTTTATGTCTTTTTTGAATGTCATGCATTTGTAAAAAAAAAAAAAAAAAAAAAAAAAATCGTCCTTGAACTCGAACAGTCTACCTCAAAAAGACTGTCTTTACACTGAACAGTATTAGCAATGGAAATAAGACACATTCGTATGGCCGTGTAGATAATGCAGGATTCTGACGGACTATCAAATTTACTCGCATACACATACTACAGTACATTAGAGCAAGACAATTGTGGACTGTATGGGTCTTTTCTAAGGTCTCTCTTACTGCAAAATCATTGAAAAAGTCTAATGCGTGTTGGTTTAATTCTTTGTGAAATGTAGAAGTGAATATATATATATATATATGATATATATTCATTTAGGTCTATTATAGTATTGCCATTCTTGATTCAACTATTCAAATGTATTTTCTTGTACTATTCTCAGATACCGAAGAATAATTAAAGATGTTTTCTTAAAACCCAAACTTGTACTTTCTATTTGTATCCATGTCACTTTTTTTGTTACAAAAGACCCTTTATGTGTGTGTGTGGCTAGAAGATTTTTTTTTCTTCTTTCTGCCAGTTTAATTGAGGCTGTCTGTCAGAAGTTTATTCTTAAATTATTTAGATTGTGGCTGATGGTGATGGTGCTTATTAAAGTTCCACAGGCTGTCTGAATGTTTAAATTCTTTATTTAAAAAAAGAAAACCGGTGTATACACAATACAAAACAAAGATTTGAAAACCAAATGTCCCCATGATTGAACTTTTAAAGGAGAGAAAAAAAAAAAGACCTATACAATGCACAAAATAATTTCTTTCCTCCTCCTGGCTGTGTATTTGCAATTACAAAATCATCTTTTTGTTGTACATTATTTTGCATTTGCTGAAACTAAATGTATTATTATTGCACCCATTAAAAATGTAACAATCCATTTCTCTCAGAAAAAAAAAATGACAAGCATCAGATGATGAAAGCTTAAATTATCCATCACTCGCATAATGAATTCACATAATTTGTGAACATTATTAATGTAAATGAGACATTTCTACTTTGGGTATTTTTTTTATTATTATTTTGATGGTATCATTATATGGTTGATCGTATAAGCGTAGGAAGCTGGTGTACAATTAACTTGGAGATCTTAAACTTGCAGTGCATTTTGTCCTCTTTACGGTTTCAATTGTAAAATGTTGCATCTCATTTCCTTGGTTGTAGGCACTGTAAAATATATATATATATATATATATATATATATATATATATATATATATATACAAAAAAATAAGATTCTGCCCACCAATTTTATATGTTACCTTTTGGTATTTCTTTCTTTGATGACTGGTTACCACAAGGAAACTGTCTGAGTGAACTTACAGATGAAATAAATAAGTAAACCAAATCTTAAGTCTAAGCCGTGATCATCAATACAACTTGGATCAATGCCAATATTTTTGTGATGAGTTTTCTCTAATGTTACATTTTGTTGTATATGGTTATGCTACTAAAAATGGAACAACTGAAGAACAAGCATACCTCAAATAAATAAATATGAGCTGAAGAAAACCCTGAGATTTATTTATTTCAAAGTTTACATTGCAGGCATTGCTGGCCTTGATTTTGAATCGTCAGCATACGCTTTCTATCTATGTGAAATGTGTTTATTTTAACCATCTAAAACATATACAGTTTTAATTCCATAGCAAGACATTCTATTCATTAACTGTATCGTATACGGTAAAAGGATACTTAGGTGTCACTCCATAAATTGTTAATTTACATAATAACTGGGTATTTTATCTGCGGTGGGCTGGCGCCTTGCCCAGGGTTTGTTTCCTGCCTTGCACCCTGTGTTGGCTTGGATTGGCTCCAGCAGACCCCCGTGACCCTGTCGTTAGGATATAGCAGGTTGTATAATGGATGGGTATTTTATGTCAAGCATTCTATCCTTCTCCAATTAGCTGGAGGCAATAACTTTGGGCCTGGGGTACGCATAAAAGGCAAGCATGAAGAGACAGATTAAGCATATTCTGAAACAAGATCAAGAGAGGGATGGATGGATAGTGTGACCACTAGGGAACGTTACAGCATTCCAGACACAAGTCCCAGTATAATAAAATGGTTCATTTTTAACAATACTTCTTGAAAAGACTTAATCAGGGGTATAAACACAACACAATTCTTCTCTGTTTCTCTCTTCCACACCTTACAGCTTTGTCCGTCCACCTCACCCAACTCTGACTCCTCCAAGGTAAGGCGACAAGCTCCTTTTATACTGGACCTGGCATGACCTGTAGGGAGCACTTCTGGGTTGTTTAAGAACCAGAGCAGTCCTACCCCGACAGCACCCTCTGGTGCCACCCAGGGCCCCCCCTGACATGGTTGCAATTCCAGACTCCAGTTCACATGAACCCCTGCAGGTGGCCAAGCTGGGACCGCTCCAGCAGACCACTGCCACTTAAGGTATGGAAGATGGAACTGCTCCTAGCCTCCAGCATCTGCTCGTCCATCCCCCAGCACCTGCCAGTTTCATAGGAGGCCATTGCCATCGTCCAGCCAGGATGCCCTTCCTGTCCTCCATGGCACTCCCAATAGAAAGATGGTGTCTTATTCTAAAGCAGGGGATCCCAACCTTTTCTTCCCCGTTCGTCCCTGAGCCAACTTTTCAAAAGTAAATTTACTCGCACCCTGTTTTGTTCAGTAGTTTAAGTTTATACTTCTACAATAATAAAGTGATCGAGGAAGGGGAAATGTTAGGACATTATTTTTAACATTTTTATTTTAAGTTGGAATAACAACAATAATAGCTTATAATAACTATATTTCACTTATTTAAAAATAACTAATGATAAGCAGATACAGGTAAACCAGAATGAAACAGACCAAGTCGACGAGAACACAGTCATCGAGACGATTGATCTTGCTTTTCACCTACGATTTTGAATATTTGTGGCTCAGCTGTTGTCATCTTTGGAAACCAATTTTTACTCCCAGTTGGGAGCCGCTGTTCTAAAGAATAACGAAAGTGTCAACCACTCCCTCATTGTAAAGTTTGCTGGAGCCTTTCTATTTTTATACAGGAGCTAAGCATGTCATAAAATAAAAGATTTGCTTGAATGGATGGATAGATAGACAATACTTTATTTATCCCCAAAGAGAAATTAAAACATAATATTAATTTGTGTGTGCCTGTGTGTTTATTATATGGAGTATTTAGTGCATGCAATATGTATACATCTATGTATAAATATATAAAACCACAAGAGTTTTGACAATACCCATGCATTCACCCTAACCTGGCTCTTCAAAGAATTACTATTTAATTTACTGTAAGGTGACAAGATTATATATAACACTTTCAGAGCCAAGGGCCACAATACAGGATCCCACCATCTATTGATTCATTCACCTCTCCAATTTCTAACCAGTTTTTCCAGTTCAGAGAAACAGTCCACTGGAGCCTCTTCCAGTTCCACTAAGCTTGATACGAACCTACCTTGGATAAAAACAAAAGGAGAACTGGAGTGGCATGGAAAGCACTTCTGTAGAAAAGAAAAGAATATATAAACTTCACATACTAACTGTGGTTCAAACCCATGGCTCTAGCATTGCTGCCTTACACCCTGACCAGTCAGTCACCACCCAGCCCATAAACTGTATCAAACGAAAGCCTTCAAATTGGGATGGAAATTCTAAACACCATACCATTGGCATGTAAGTTGGCAACATCATTAGCAAAAACATCATGAGTGTCTGGCAGGTAGAAGCATGGTGCAGATGAACTACATGGCATCCTAGTAGCAAAGATAAAGATGGAAGCCCCACTAGAAACATGCAGTAAAGATGAGCAGCCTCCTGTCATCCACTTTTTGAGCAGCTGAAGGAGTGAAACCTCTCCAAATTCATCCGCAAATGAAAGGTTAGTTGAATGAGGGGAGCAGGAAGCTCCTGAACTGTGAGAGTTCTGTGACAAACTTTCCTTGATCAAGTCAGACACACCGAGTAGCTTGTAGTTAGTTGACTGCAGAACTTGAACACATTTTTTTTTTTTTTTTTTTTTTGTTCATTGTTTCGCCTTATACAATTTCTTGTATTAGGAATTTGGTAGCTTTCGCATACCCCTTGGCGTCGGAGCGCAGGGTCAGCCATTGTACAGCGCCCCTGGAGCAATTACAGGTTAAGGGCCTTGCTCAAGGGCCCAGCAGAGCAGGATCTCTTTTGGCAGTGACAGGGATTTGAACCGGCAACCTTCAGGATACCAGCGCAGATCCTTAGCCTCAGAGCCACCACTCCGCCCAGAAAATCACCAAATTATTATGAATCAGATCCATACAGTTCTGGATATTAATCATGCACCTGTACACCACATCATTCATGGTGTGCTCCACTTCCAAAAAGTGCCTGCAAGGTGGGTGCCATGGCAGCCAAGTCCAGAGTTGAAACAATGATGTGTTGATGCCTGTCACCAACTTTGGACCACTCAGACAAAGCAATGGGCGGAAAGACTTTCAAGCCAGGTAAACTGGTGCAGCAGGTGATGCAGGAATAGCTGTTTGTGTGACTAAAAGGGTATTTTTTTCCTTTCAAGAGGAATCAGTGCAGTTGGTAAGTGTGCTGGAGGACTTGTATTAAATGCCATGGAGATTGCATAGAAAAAGGAAACGGTTATACGACACCTTTACTGCCACAGATTATGAAAGAAATTAATATCTTCATTCAGCTTTGTGTGTGTGTGTGTTAATATCTCTCTCTGTCTGTCTGTCTGTCTGTCTGTACTTATATAGGGATATATATATATATATATATATATATATATATATATATATATATATATATATATACACACACACACACACAGTGCCTTTAGAAAATCATCACGACCCATTGAAATAGTCGCTTCTTCAGTCTTACCGCCTGGCATTAAGAACCATTAAAAATATCTTTTTCCAGCTTGATTTACACATTTTCTATTACAATATTCAAGTAATGAGAAAAGGCAACAGTTCAAAAAATGAAAAACTAGAATAACAGGGCTTGAAAAGCAATCCATCCCCCCAACTGAAAACTTTTTAAAGCCATCTTTTCCTTTAAAGCCATCATTCTGTTTGGAAATGTTTCTACCAGCTTTGTGCACCTAGATTAGATTGTATTTGCCCTTTCCTCCTTGCACAATTGCTTGAGATCAGTCAAATTTTGTAGAGAGTGGCAATAGGCTGCTCTCTTCAAATCCATCCACCGATTTTCTCCCAGATTTAAGTTCAGGGTCTAAATTGGCCATCCAAGGAAATTCAGCTTCCTATCCTTCCACTGCATTGTATTTTGTGGTGTGTTTAGGGTGAGCTGGTCTCATCTGAACATAAAGCCTTTTGCCACAAGGCATTAGAAGCATTTTTTGCAAAGTGCAAATGAGACTGAGTGATTTACTTTTTCAGAAGAAGCTTCTTTTGTTTCCATTCTTCTTTATGTAAAGCCTGTTAGGGTTGTTTCAAATGCACAGACCAGCAAATCTCAGCCATGAAGATTTGTTAGTTCTTCAAAGTTTCTTTTGGCCTCTTGGTAACTTCTCTGATTATTACTTCCTTTATACAAAGTCTTGGTGATGCCATACACTTTGCAATTCTTAATTTTGCTCTGTGCGGTAATCAAATGGATAGTTAAAGCCTTAGAAATCTTTTTGTATCTTTCTCCTAACTTGTGCTTTTCCATAACTTTATTCTGGAGACCTGCTGAAGGCACCATTCCAACCATGATGAATTCTTTACGTTGTAATATGCTACAAGCACTGGAATTCTCAAGGAACAGCCTCAAACCCACCAACTGACCCCCCACCCTCATCCAACAACCACACACACACACACATGTAATGTCAGACTGCATCAATAAGCCTGTTGTCTGATCTGGAAGGTCATTGGTTGTACCTGAGCAAGTTTGATAGTGGCTACTGTAAGGGGCTGATCACTTATCCAAACCAGGTATTTCACTAACTAAATTTTAAAAAATGTTCACGATTTTTTAAAATGTTATTTTAACTTTGATGTTGAGGGTTACAATGTGTGAATACAGCAGGAAACAGTTATGTTTATTTTTATTTTCAAGGTTTATTGAGACAAAGGGTAATGATTTTAACAGAATATGATGATATTCTATAGGCAATGTATACAGATTATAAGTATATATTTATATTTATATATATATATATATATAAAGTGTTTATATACACACTACCTACCCTTACCATTCAAAGACAGCTGATAGTAAATATTTTTATATATTATTTATTTATACATTTTTTAAATATTTTTTATTCTGTCTCTTACCTTATGTGTATCCTCAGCACTCATCCAATGTATTTCGTCTGAAACTCTTTTACCTGGCATTTCCTTTCTCAAGCACGTTCCGTAACGCCTGCTTCTCAAACTCATTTTGCAGTGCCTTACTTAAACCTAACCCTAACCCTAACCTCCTATCTGCTTTTTGACTACCACTAAAGGTAGCTGGGACTCCGTTACCCACTATGAAAACATCATTTGTATTCTTGCAAACACTTCCCTTCTTTGAAGACAACTTGGGTTGTACCTCAGCAGTATTTAGCAACCCAACATCACTTAGTAAATTATTCGCTTTGTTGTCATTAAAATGTTCCAGTTTAGCTCCTCTTTCATAATAATAATAATAAAAATATTGCAATGAGGATATTAACATTCCACTAAACTATCATGTTGTTATCATCGCTACTGCTAAGAGACTAAAGCCAAACTGGTCAAACAGATTACTTGGAGATTACTTGGAGAAACAGGACCACACAAAGAGTAACATTTTATTATATAAATGATGTATATTTACTTTCTAAATTAACTGATATTACCTACTTGAGAAAGCAGTATGCAATTATTGTTGGTATTGGGAACTTTCTTTGCATGCAATATTCTTGGTTACCTTTCTCGTTGCAATAATTAACTCTGGAGACAATGTGGCCTGTTATTAGGGGTGACTTGGGGTCATGACAATAATAGTGAAGCAAATGCATGATTGAAGAAAAAGTTAAATACGATGGGACAGAAACTCAATCCAAATTCTATGGCTGAAAGGCAAGGATGCTAAAAAATCAGAACCTGCATGAAGTGGTTTGCTTGGCAATACATTACAATGTAGAATTTCATACCACCCTCTAAATTTAAGGCGGGGAAAAAAAATATATTTTTTTAGAACAAATAAGATTAGCAACCCTAATTGTTGATGATATTTGAGTCAACTTTTACAATGTTGAGCTTCGCCTGCCACCCACTAGGGTTCTAATTCCAAATCTGTATGTCAAAAGCCTGCGTTATATAGCGGAAAATTCGACCAAGGAACAGTGCCAGGCAAACTGTGATTGTGGTGTAATGATGACAAATAACACTTCCAACCCTAAATTGCAATAAATAACTCCAGAGAACAGTATAGCCCCACTCAGGAAATCAGGGGCCATGACAAATATCATAAGGGAGATGTTTGATTAAAGTAAAATTCAATATACTGGGGAGGAATGAAACATGGAATTCTTGGTTGAAATGCAAATATGCCAAACATCACAACCAGCATGTCCACTGTTTCTCTGTCGATAGACCACACTGTAGTATTTTTTTGCCACTCACTCACCAACCTGAGCTGCTTCCAACCAGAAGGGCAAGTCCAAAAGTAATAAGTCAATAGCATGACTTCCATACGTCAAGTCTGTGAGCTGGTCAGTCTGCTTCTCTTTGGGGATTCTGAGGGGGAAGCCTCTTAGGTGCAACTCATTTGTAACTGTGAGATGTTTGAGATGAACTTATAAACAATCTGTGGAGTTAGATTTTTTTTAAAGGAACTGGGTAATTCCTAAGTACATTTTAAAATATGCTGGTGGGAAAACATTCCTTGAAAAGCAGATTGCTTCAAAAGTGAAAGCTGTATAAGGGACAATATATTGACATGATTTCATAATTCCCCATTTTGCTCTGTTTATTAACGCACCAAAATTTAATATATGCTGGTGTAGTTGCCTGGTGAAGTAAATGGAAGTTTAAATTGTAATTACAAATTATGAATTTACAAATTACCAACCATACTACCTGCACTTCAGAACAAGTCATTCACCTAAAGCTAAGTATGTTTGGGACTGGCCAGAACTTGAATGGACGATCATCTCGGAAAAGCCTGGGCTGCTACTGGAGGAGGTGCTGGTGAGGCCCATGTGTGGATCCTAATGTCCCAGTGCAGTGACAGGGACATTGTGCTATAAATTTGGTCCTGACCCTCTGTGGGAATTCTCACAAAAACAGTAGGGTTTATCAAGATGTCCTGGCTGATAAACTACCCATCACTGCTTTTTCCATCCTGGCCCCATTATCATCCCTTGTCTCTAATCGGCTATCTCTCTCACCCTTTCACCACCTAATAGCTTACATGTGGTGAGCGTACTGACACAATAATGGCTGCTGTCATATTATCTTGGTGGGTGCTATACATTGATGGTGGTTGTAGTGTTTCTCCTCTGTCTATGTAAAGTGCTTTGAGGAGCGAGAAAAGCTCTTTATAAATGTAATTAATTAAACTTTATCAACTATAAATTAGTTGCATTTACTACTTAACTACTGGTAGTATTGGAAAAAATCTTTAGTTACAACATTGTTGTTTTTCTGAACCCCCAAATTGCAATAAATAAATCCTGAGACAATATGGCCCACCGGGGGCGGATAGGAACCGTGACAAAAATAGCGAAGGAAATACTTGGTTAGACAAAAACGTTATGTATAATGGGTAGGAATCAAACCTGTTTGAGACACAAGCTAGCTCACCATCACACCACCGTCACCTCTTCCAGTGTACAGTTGTTTGTCTAAATCATACTTTAGGATTTCTTACCACTCACTCTGACAGCAAGCCACCATTGGCAAGGGTGAAAGGTGCCTGTCTGCCAAAGTCCATAGCTTGAAAGACAAAACTGTGCATCAAAAACCAACAAAGAAAACGAGATTCTGCTTTATAGGTATGTTAACGTACATACAGTACAGTATGTGTGCTTATGTGTATATATAATAGACTGTATATACATACATATACATACCCATGTTGGTCTGAATGGCTTGATCTTGTTGTAAATTATTCTAATGTATGTGGTTTGGGTACATATGTATGTACACACGTGTCTCTATGTACTGTATGTATAAGTACATGATTATGCCCTTGTCCATTCAGGTTTGATCCCCAGCTTCTTTTCAGATTCACAAATCCATATTATTTTGTACATATTAATGTTTCCTTCTGCCCGTACATACCTTGGACTGTAAACCCTTTAAACCTTAGAGTTGATTGCGTGTGTGCTGTTTTGCGTGACTGCAACACCTCCCTCCCTCACCCCAAACTTCTAAATGCTCTTGCCGTGGCTGTTTTAGGGTTCATTAAAATGCAATTAATTAATGATTTACTGCTGAAAGCTCTGGCCTGCAGTTTTCCTTCACTTGTTATCATGCGTGAGTCACTTTTGCCATGCCAACACTGAAGTGCAGATTTGCATCTATTGATGAATCGCTGTTTGGCCATTGTGAGTATAAATGAAACTTTGGTGTGATTGTGTTATAGTTGGAATTTTAAATTAATTGTTTTGTTGCAGATACTAAAATGTAATTTTTTATTTTATTTAATTTTTTTTTATAAGCCCCTTTCTTTTTAAACTTTCTCACTTATTGGTGTATTCTACCATTTCTCTAGAGGTTTTGTTGATCTACTTACACCATCAGACCCCAATGCTGACTAATATATTTGCACTTATTGGAGGTCACCCTCAAACTTGTCCCTTGTGATTGTATGTTAAAATATGCATAGAATTGGGTTCCAGAAGGCTGTTCTGAATGATGATTCTACAATCTAGAGGCTTAGCAGGTTGGAAATTACGCACAAAAGTAGATATGTGAACACATGCTTTGGAATACTGTTAAAAACCTATTGCCAAATACGGAGACATTGGATCATTTAAGTTTCATGTTTCATTTCATCCATTTACACCACTGTACAAAACTGAATCATCCTGACAAACACATGGTTTATATTGGAAAGGTTTTAGCACGGTAGAAAATCGGTCTGCTCCTATGCAGTTTGACTACACAAAACATTTTCCATCCTTTCATTTTTTGACAGGATTTGAAGGTGGTATTTTGTTTTTGGTGGTGCCACAGAACCTGTAATTAAACAGTGGAGTTGGGCCGTCAAGAGTAACTGACTAAATTGGGAAAGTGCTAACAAGTCTTATTTCAACACACAGTTGTTTCCTGATTGACCCTGCACCATTCATTTCTATATTGCAATTAACTTCTTTTATCTGGAGACGAATATCTCAACCAGGGTGACCAATAGAGTATTTTGAAGTGAAGAGAACTATATTTTGCTCAATTATGACTTAATTGTTCAATGGGCTCAAATTGCTCAATTAAACTTTTTAAGCATTAACAGTGGAGTGTTTGCTGCCAATCCACAACTTTAAGATGTTTGAAGCAAAAAATGGTTAGACTAAACATTAATGGTCAATGTATTATTCCTGTATCTTCAAGTATTAAAGTGCATCTCTATGGAGCAAGCTAGACAAAAGCTAGTTACGCAAACAGACAAGTGGAATTCACACGCACCATTCATTAGAGGTGCAGTCCAACTGACGCTATCACATAATATGGCCGTTGTTGTTACCAGAAGAGTGTGCACTGAAACCGACTTTGTTAGTTTTTATACCTAGGAGTGAGATATCCTCAAGAACAGTGTAAATCGGCAAAATTCACCAAAGCATTTTTTTTACGATGAATATGCTGTGTGCTCCTGTAACCTTGTTCACCAAATATTTTCCTGGAAATTTGCCTTATGGCTTGCTTAGACAACCTTTTTTTTTTCTAGCACCCCATGATGCTTTTCAAGGCCAGCATAACATTACAGAGAATTCGTGGATGTGTTCTGTAAGTGTACTTCACCTCACATTTTACGTTGCTGCCTTTCCTGTACTCCAACTGGATTTACACCCAGCATGCAATAAAAAAAATGCATGTGTAATTAGCCATGTGGCGTAGCTTTGAATCCAAAGAAACTTTTTAAAGTAGTTTTACCCCTCCCCGAGTTAGAAAACACATAAGATGCCAAAAAATAATAATAATTGAAAGATCTAATACTATTTACAAGGTGTTTCTATCTTCCTTATGGAAGAAAAAAGTGTGAAGCATCTGCACAGATAGATTGGGAACAAAAAACAGCTGTGTGGACCTGTGACTTTAAACAACAGATTGAGCCAGTCCCACGCTGCCACTTCATAGCACAGCCAATGTGTGCCCCAAAGACTGGAGGTGTGTGATTGCAAAATCTATCTATCTATCTATCTATCTATCTATCTATCTATCTATCTATCTATCTATCTATCTATCTATCTATCTATCTATCTATCTATCTAGATGCCCAAGACGCGTACAACCACCTTTACCCCGACACAAACAGGCAGGACACCAATTGCCACACAGTTTATTTACAGACTCTTGTCTTCCACAGCACACAAACCACAGAGCATAATACAGTTCCTTCTTGCCCCCAGTCCTTCTGCCTCCACTCCTCCTCAGGCTTTGTCCTCTTCCTCCCAACTCTGGCCCTCAAATGGTGGGGACTGGCCTCTTTTTATAGGGCACCTGGAAAGGCTTCAGGTGCCCAACGAGCTTCTGCAGGGTGTGGGGGAAATGTGGCCAAATAGGCCTCTGAAAATGACCATATGCCCCATGGCAGTGGCCATGGACCCCAGCAGGGTTGAGCTCCCATGCTCATGGCCTGTGGCCCTGCTGGAAACCAAGGGGGCTGCCCTCTGTTGGTCCGGAGAAGAAACTGTCCTGGAAATACTCTATCACCTGGGCCTTTCATAATCAGGGCATCCTGCTGGGTAAGGGCCCCTGGCCAACTGCCACTATATATATATAATATATATATATATATATATATATATATATATATATATATATATATATATAGATTGATATAGATATATAGATATATATACCAAAATAAATTGTATTGTATTGTGTGTATATATATATTATATATATAATATATATATATATAATCTATATAGATAGATATTGTACTTTGAAGCCATTTGTTGTATGTTGTTTGTAGTTTTCGTTTCATCTGTGTCACTGTGAGGCATGGTGGCACAGTAATTAGCACTGCTCCCTATGGTATAGCAGGTCTGTAGCTCAGAAAAACTGGCAGTTTTTAATAAATGAATAATGAGTGCGCTTGTGCTCATGTGTGTCTTGTTTTAAAGATCATGTCATGAGGTAAAACATTTTCAGACTCTTTAATTGTGTTAAATTAAAATTTAACAGTATGTATGTCCATCATTTGATGTTTGTTTCAAAGCATTACATGTGAATTGCAATTACTTAGAAAACTGTTGTTCACAAACTCATGTACAGGCTTGGGAAGATTTGTGGCAGATGACATGTAATGTCAATAAATGTAAAGTATTACATGTAAGAAGTAAAAATATTAGGTTTGGATACACAGTGGGAGGTCTGAAAATTGAAAGTACACCATATGAGAAGGATTTAGGAGTCATAGTGGACTCTACACTATCAACTGCCAGACAGTGTTCAGAAGCTATTAAGAAGGCTAACAGAATGTCAGGTTATATAGCGCCTTGATGTGTGGAGTACAAGTCACAGGAGGTTCTGCTCAAGCTTTATAACACACTGGTGAGGCCACATCTGGAATACTGTGCACAGTTTTCATCTCCAGGCTATAAATACGACATAGCAGTCCTGGAAAATGTCAAGAGAAGAGCAACTAGGCTGATTCCAGGGCTACAGGGGTTGAATTATGAGGAAAGATTAAAAGAGCTGAGCCTTTACAATTTAAGCAAAAGAAGATTAAGAGGACACATGATTGAAGTGTTCAAAATTATGAATGAAATTATTCCAGTGGATCAAGACAGTGACTTAAAAATGAGTTCAACAACAACACAGAGGAATAGTTGGAAACTTGTTAAATTTAAATTTCACACAAACATTTAAACAAAGAATCATAGACACATGGAACAAATTACCAACTAGTGTAGGACTGTAGGGACTTTTCAAAACTAGACCTAATGTTAATTTGGAAAAATTAAGTTGAAAGGACTGGTGAGCTTTGTTGGGATAAATGGCCTGTTCTTGTCTAGATGTTCTCTCTGCTACAACAGGTTTTTAGCTTGACTTTATTAAAATACTTTAAAGTCTTCTACTATTCACACAATTAGAAAGCGAACATATTGCTGTAATGGGCTGCGGCTGTAAACTGGATAAAGCGGGTATAAAAACTGGATTGATTGAACTCCTATAGTGGCATAAAAAAAGGATGTTCATCAATTATTGACATATAGGCTCATTAAAATATGGACCATTGGTTGGGTGTCCATACCCCAAATTATTCTGAATCCTGAAGTTTAATCATATTGATTCCTCCAAAATGGTGATTTCAATGACTTCTAAAATGGTTTAAAAATGTCATTGTTCTACCTTGCCCTTAACAGTGTATGTTTCAATATGTATATATACTGTAGTATGTACTAAAATAACCGTGTTACTCAGCTGTTCTCCGCAGTTTTCTAAGACAATGGGCCTCAGTTATAATCTTCTTCTTTTTCTTTTGGCTGCTCCCGTTAGGGGTCACCACTACTAATCATCTTTTTCCATATCTTCCCGTCCTCTACATCTTGCTCTGTCTCACCCATCACCTGCATGTCTTCTCTCACCATATCCATAAACCTTCTCTTAGGCCTTTACCTGTTCCTCTTCTCTGGCAGCTCTATCCTTAGCATCCCTTTCCAAATATACCCAGCATTTCTCCTCTGCACATGTCCAACCCACCACAATCTCGCCTCTCTGACTTTGTCTCCAAATCTTCCAACTTGAGCTGACCCTCTAATGTCCTCATTCTGTCCATCCTCGTTACACCAAATATAATGCTGTCAGTTAATTGGATGTATCAGAAGTACTATGTAACTAATGGATTATTTTCTGTACACGATATTTCTACACTGACAAAAATGTCAGATTAAAATAAAAAATATATATACATTGGTTGCACATAATAAAATTGTTTTTATCAAAAATAATTTAAGTACGCTTAATGCACTAAACTAATATATCCTGAAACAAAATGATAGTTTTATATAAAATGAATGCAACTTTTTCATTCTCTGTTACATTAATTATATTATGTTAAATGAACATGAATCATGTCAATAAAGCATAATATTATATGCTATGTATAATATGTTAGTTTTCTCTGTTGTTGAAGGTTTTCTCAGTGTTATTCAATGTTTTTACATTTAGTTTACTATTACGCTGTGCATTCTATGGTTTAATTAACTATATTTGTACTTAAAAACTTAAAACTTTGGTTCACAACCAAATCGGTTTATGACCAGAGTTTTGGAACGAATTATGGTCGTGAACCGAGATTCCACTGTATTATAGAATAAATGTTAAATATTAGTAAAATATAAAGTGCAAAAATTGGTACTTGGCACCTTTTTAACTATATATATATATATATATATATATATATATATATTATAATTATATATTGTGAAAAGATCAGACTCGACACACTCATAAAGGTTTGGGGCAGCCACCCATGTATTGTCCCTGGCTGCAATGGGTTTGAAAAGTTGACAGAAACGTCGTTGATGGAGTCCAAAAGTGAACTGATTGAGGTTTGAGAAGATGGCAGTTTTAAATGGAAAGACTGGAAGTGACATATGGGAACCGGAAGTGTCCTCCTTCTGACGTTGCCATAAGCGCCGGAACCGGAAGTGGCATCATCCTAGGCCCCTGAAACCGGAAGTGACATCTTCAATGATGAGTCAAACAAGTTTTCCTGCAGCTGGCCAGTAGAGATAACAGGAGAAGATTTAATGCACCCCGCCACCCCTTGACCTGGCGTGGAATTACCTTCACTTGGTCCATAAAACGTCCTCCTACTCGCACATGTGTGACTAAGAATTTTTTTTTCTTCAAATGAGCAAATTAGGCAACTGCATTGTATTGTATTTGGAGGTATTATTTATTTGTATTAATAGTATTTATCTGGTTTACCAATGTTATCATAATACTAATGAAGAGCAATACTGAAAATAGTTGACCCATAACGAAAGTCAGTTTTTTTTTTTTTAAGGTACGTAAAAGTACCTGTAGTAAGCGAGTAAATGTTGACAACTTAATAGTACATTTACTGACTTGTGACGGTAGTTAGTGAGCATAGTTTGATAAAACATTAAAAGAGAATTCGAGAGGAAAACGCAAAACGGAGTAACGTTAGTCTGTGTGATTAAGTGTTTTAAATGAATATCTGAATATTTCTCATGTATGTGTGTGTTTTTTTTTTACTTTTATTTCACTAACCTTTAGCTCTTAACTGTAACTCAAACCCACAACCTGTTGCGTCTTTGAAAGTCACATGACTTTACCGCCAAGTTATCCAACATGCTTGCGTATTAATTTCCGGTGAGGATTAAATATAACTATTTTGACTTTTACCTAAATGGCTGAAATTAATTTATTGTACATCTCACAAGGTTCAATAAATTAAACATGATCATGTTCTTTTGAACTCAAACAGGTAATAAGTTGAATAATGGGAATTTTAAGTATTTATATCTACCTGTCTTCCACCTATCAAAAAATGGATGGATTATTATTATTATTATTTGTTTACGTTGCTCAGTCAAACTTCAGTTGTTTATTTTGTTTTTATTTTTGCCATGGCCATACAATAAAGCAGTAACACTAAATATTTTTTTACTTTAACTTATTACAAAAAGCAATGACTTCTACAGGCTGCACATTTAGGTGACCCATGCACTGAATTAAATGTTTGAAATGCTTATATTGCATACTAAAAAACATACACGTCATACTGCAATAAATACATCCCCCATACCTCCTTGAACTAGGAAGACAGAAATTGGATTAGCAGTTTTGATAATAGAATTACATGCAAAAAAAATTGGAATAACAATCTGAGTTTAATAGATAGGATCCTATCTGTAAAATATCAATGAATGGATTTTTCTGTGTTATAAGGAGAATCATACATATATGTCATGAGATTTTCAATACAATATCACTCTGCAATGTGAGTTGAAGTAATGCTCATGCCTAGAAGCTGCTTGCATAGATGTTTACAGCATCAATCACAGAAATTCACAACCTTTTTAATTTTTTTAGCTGGGTGATAAAGGATAAAGATGGAAACGTACTCACAAGTGAGGAGAGTGTGTTGAGCAGATGGAAAGAGTACTTTGAGAGGCTGATGAACGGAGAGAATGAGAGAGAGAAGAGGTTGGATGATGTGGAGATAGTGGATCAGGAAGTGTAACAGATTAGCAAGGAGGAAATAAGGACAGCTATGAAGAGGATGAAGAATGGGAAGGCCGTTGGTCCAGATGACATACCTATGGAAGCATGGAGGTGTTTAGGAGAGATGGCAGTGGAGTTTTTAACCAGATTGTTTAATGGAATCTTGGAAAGTGAGAGGATGCCTGAGGAGTGGAGAAGAAGTGTACTGGTGCCGATATTTAAGAATAAGGGGGATGTGCAGGACTGCAGTAACTACAGGGGGATAAAATTGATGAGCCACAGCATGAAGTTAAGGGAAAGAGTAGTGGAAGCTAGGTTAAGAAGTGAGGTGATGATTAGTGAGCAGCAGTATGGTTTCATGCCAAGAAAGAGCACCATAGATGCAATGTTTGCTCTGAGGATGTTGATGGAGAAGTTTAGAGAAGGCCAGAAGGAGTTGCATTGCTTCTTTGTGGACCTGGAGAAAGCATATGACAGGTGCCTAGAGAGGAGCTGTGGTATTGTATGAGGAAGTCGGGAGTGTCAGAGAAGTATGTAAGAGTTGTGTATGAAAAACATTTGTTGATGATTTTTTAATACAGCAGTGTATTTATTTCATACACAGTGTAAGTGATTCAGTATTTCGTGTACTTGCTGTAAATTGAATCTTATAGAAATTGCATAATATTGTGAACTGTTTGTACTGTCAGTGTTAAGTGCTAGGCTTTTGGTGCCCTAAGCTAAGGTGTAAACATTGTGCCCTTAGGTGGGAGTTGTGACAGTAATGTTGGTCAACTCCAGGAATTTTTCAGTCCCTCCTCATATGTATTTTACCATACTGGACCCAAATTGGCTTGTAAGACTTTATAATGAAGTAGACTGCCTCTCAGGGTCATGTGCTCCGCCAACACGATAGGCAGCAGCCAGTCCTCTGGTGGATCTCCCAACTGTGCTCACCCTCAGGGCTGCATGGGAGTTGTAGTCCAAACAGGCACACTCCACTGGGCTCCTTCAAGCCACCAAGGGGTGATGCTGGGTGGAATATTTATATATATATAGTGCTTCCTGAGTGGAGTACTGTGGTAATCCCTGATCCAGCATAAAGGAAGCTACTGGAGTAGTTGCAGTCAGGAGAGAAGAAGGGCAATGCTCACCTGGGAGAGAGAGAGAGAGAGAGAGAGAGAGAGAGAGAGACAAAGAAAGATTCTTTATTGTTGTAGAAAAGCTTGTATGAAGGCGTTTCTCTACAACAAACATTTATATGAATCCAGGACTTGTGTTTGTGCAGTTGTGATTGGGGTTTGGGTATCTGAGAGTCTCCTAGTGGTCATAGGATATATCTACAATACATAATAAATAGTATCCAGATGTTTATATTAGTTTCATTAAGAGCTTTATTAGTAATATAACAATAACAGAAATAGTTATTTATTTATTTATTTATTTTATAAAGAACGTGACTAATGAATGTTCCTGTACATTGAAATGCCTCTACTGAAAATGGCTTCATAACAGCACTGATGCTAAGTTCACTGTGCCATAACATAAAAAGGGACTTCAACCTGCTGTGCTAATCACCACATTGACTCATGAAGAATTCTTTTGGTACAATCAGAAATGTCAGTAATTTGCTCTGGTGTGTGGATAGGACGGTTTCTTGGTTCTGGTGCATTGCTCACACAATCAGTAGCATGTCACATTTCCACCAATGGCTGAGTTGTGTGAAGCATTCAGATGGGTTATCATTCTAAGAATGTTTCATGTGTCATCTTGAAGGATCTAGCAAGAACACACAATCAAAATACACTCATCCATTGACTATGGCATGTCTTCTCTCCAGCTAGCACATAGGTAACAAAGCTAACAAAATGAAAAATAAATAATAATATAAAAACTATGTACACATACAAATCTATTTTGGTTTGTTTACCTGGCTCACTGATAGTTGCAGGCGGCCAAATGCAACACTATCTTTTAGTTGTATTACTTCCAGATAAAATGCCTACATTGGAAGTCATGCAGTGAAATATTATTACTGCTGCATATCAAAGTATAAACAACAATAAATGAGACTACATTTTCAGCTACTAAAACATTTAATGAAAAAAAATTGTGCTGACTCAATTTACAAGGAAACGGTGTGTGTGTGCGTGTGTGTGCGTGTGTGTGTGTGTTTATAACCTCTGAAAGACACTGAGCTACTCTCAGTGGTAAGTAAGAAACTTCCACCTATTAAAGTGTATCATTTTCTATAAGCAATACATTAAAAAGAAAAACCTTCTCCCAAGATCTTGTTAAAGAGAGAGAGAGAGGGAGGTTGGGAGCATCCACTGATAGTGCTTTGCCACATCCACCACACAACAAACCACCTGGACTGGGTCCCGAGTGCAGTGGGTGACACCTCAGCACCACACTTGAACAGCGTGACTTTATTTTCACAGCGGCTGGGGTGCCAATCCTGTCACTAACCCCAAAGTGTTCTCTGTTAGTTGGAGGACCTACTTGCAGGGCTGAATGCAGAATAATGTCATACCTAGGACGGAGCAATTGCGGGCTAAGGGTCTCACTCAAGGGCCCAAAGGAGCAGAGACACTTCTGGCGTTTATGGGATTCAAACCAGAAACCTTTACAATTGCCAGTGCAGATCCCTAGCCTCAGAGCCACCATCCTGTTACAGGGTGGCCTAAAATCATCACAAGTGATCTTAATGTTATTCTTACTATTGTTAAATATACATTACTTTTAAAAACATTTTAGAAGTCCAGTTGTAACAGTGTAAACACAGGTTATCAGTTTTCTTTTTAACACCAATTTAAATCCACTAAATGGTGAAAATATACTTACTGCCTACCTTTTGACAATACGTACAACATATCAGCCCATCGCAAGGCACAAACAACCCAATAATATCCGTTATGATTTTGACAAGTAGCCTTATATACTGGGGCTGCTTAACATCAACAGCAATACGCCTGTATAATGCCTCACTGTGACTATCTATCTATCTATCTATCTATCTATCTATCTATCTATCTATCTATCTATCTATCTATCTATCTATCTATCTATCTATCTATCTATCTATCTATCTATCTATCATATAGTGGCTTTCACATATTATCTATCTATCTATATACAGTAATAGTAAATGGACAGATGACTGTTTTTGCCATTAATTTTAATTTTTGTAGAATCTGCCCATGCGATTTGCAGGTTTTTGATTCATGCATCAACCTTTCGTGGGATTGTCATCAATAATTAAATGGAAATTATTTTGAGAGTTTTGCGCCCTTGTGCGGAAAACTGCAGATGATGCATGTAGGCTGTAAAATGTAAAGAAAACTAATAAAAGATCTAGTAAGTCATAAATGTGCAAAATACATTTAATATTAAATCATTTTTATAATTTTCTGCCATAAATATTCACACAAATTTATTACAATGAGTCAAATTTTGTGAAAAGTTACGGTTCACTAAAGAATTGTGGAACCACGCACTTTGCCTGGAGGACACCAGGCATCTTTGTCTCGGCAGACACTCTCACACGTGTAATTTGCTTGCACGGTGATCATTCTATCTTGTGTTTCTCATAACTTTTTGCATCAATATTAGTACAATAAGCTTAGAATATAATCATGAGTATAAAATGTAGTGTTTCTACTAGTTCTTAAAGAGCTCTCAGGATACAGAAGAAGGTGATGACCCTACTTGTACTACTGGATTTTTCCCATTTGGTGAAGTCTGCTGCGGTTACTCACCAGTTAGGTATTTCAAGAATAACAAGCAGGAAACCCATGAAGCCATTGTAGCAGCTACTCCAGTAGGGAAAGTGGATATTGATGTTTTTTCAGTTTACAGGTAGGCCCAGAAACCCAGTACAAACTTGAGGATTGTATTTTCCTGTTATCTAAATACAGTACCATGTAGTATTGTAATCATGCCATACGTGTATCACCTCTCTCTCTATTTGTTAGCCTAAGTTGTTGAACATTATGGCAGATGGCTGAGGGCCACACCCGAAAGTTCTGTCAGAAGAGGATCGTGGAGCACCTGGACCACTTCAGGGTGCGGTATAAAAGAGGCCGCCTCTTTCCATTCAAAGAGCCGGAGTCGGGAGGTGGTGGACAGAGCTTGTGTGGAGGAATGAAGGTGGTAATAGTAGTAGCAGAAGAATAAAGAGAAAGAAGCAGAAGAAGAGAGAGAACGAAGGGAGAAACTGAGCCATAATTGAGTGCAGTGTGTGCTAAAGGAAAATAAAAGAATATATTTTGTCACCTGTGTCTCTGTGTGTGTGTGTGTGTGTGTGTGTGTGTGTGTGTGTGTCTGGGCCTGATTTTCCACAACATATTCATAGAGTTTCACATTTGCAGGGGTCCCAGGCTCAAGGCCCAACTGTATTTACAAAGCACTGCCAGTAACTCATACTTTGGTAGTGTTTTAAACATAAATGATACTTTCTTGTTTCTGAATCTACAAGTGAATCTGTCCTCAATCACCAAAATGCCAAAATCGCATCTTTCGATATCCTGCATTCCAACAATGTGCTGCTGTTCTCGATTGTAACAGTGAGCTGCAAAGATGCATACCATACACTGGAAACTTTAGTACTGATATAGTTGGTGGCTCATCAGGTGGCTCACCGTAGAGGTTAAAGCTTTGGACGTCAAACCCTGAGGTTGTTGCTTCAAATCCTGCTACTGACACTTTGTGACCCTGAGCAAGTCACTCCAATTGGAAAACCAAAAGAAATGGAACCAATTGTATCATAAATTTTGTAAGTTGCCTTGATCAAAAGTGTCAGCCAAATAAGTAAATGTAAGTAAGAAAAAGCTTTATCAATTTCCCCAATTAAGTAAGGTTCACCTAACTTCACAGGGATTAAGGAGAACATCCTGGGAAAGGCAGAATGTTTTGGAAATGCTGAGCAACAATAAACTTTTAAAAATATACAGATTTGATAGAGATGGAATGATATTTGTCACAAATTTTGTAAGCTAATGATTGCTACATCTACACAGAGAAGCCATGTGCTGTCAGCCAAAATGAAAGTGTACATGTTAAATGCAGCTGTGCATTAGTGATGATATGTGTATGTTAAAACCAGGCATTTCTTGAATTTTGCACGAAGCTTTAAAAGCCCTTACAAAGCATGAGGTAATACTCAGATTTAAACATTTAACCATGACTCCATGATGTGAGGTGATGTTAAAGCAAGCTGCATTCGTGCAAATCTGCCCAAACATAACAAACATTGCCCCAAGTGTGCGTCCATTTGTGAATCACCAAGGATATTACAGTATCAACACACAGGTGGTCATTTGTGCAAACTGGATTGTAAGCCCAGGAAGCTTCAAGAGGCCAGGTGGATACTCTTGGAGCCTTGCAGAAGATAAGGAGGATCATGGAGAGAGGCACAGCACAATAGAAGACAATTGTCACACTGAAAGAGTGAATGTGACCACACAAACTGCACAAGAATAGCCATGGCCAGTTTTAGTAAAACTGTTACTTTACAAGGGCGGCAACGGTGGCGCAGTGACCTCCCAGTGAGGAAACCTGAGTTCATGTCCTGTGTGGAGTTTGCACGGTCTCTCCATGTCTGTGTGGGTGTCCTCCTGGTCCTCCAGGTTTCTACAACTGTCCAAAGACATGAAGGTTAGGTGAACTGGTGATGATAAATCCTCCTTAGTGTGTATTTGGTTATGCATTCGTCCTAGAGTGGATGTTGTTCCTGCCTTGCACCCTATGCTGGCTGGGATAGGCGCCGGCCCCCAGCAACCCTGGTCTGGATTGAGCGCGTTGACATGACGGATACTACTTTACAAGGCGTGTTCTGTTGGCTTAACAACAGGATGGTGATTCATTTGAAAGTACAGCTGTGGATCGTCTATCATCCATTTTCTAAACCCTCTTTATCCATGAGCAAGGGAAAATGAAACCTATCCCAGCCAGGATAAGGTGCAAGGAAAAAATAATCCCTGAAGCATTTATTGTTATGTAACTATGTCTGTTATCAGACTTTACTCTCATGCAGTGTGTGACTTGGTCTTTCCATCTCTATGGTTGTTACAATATTATCCAAGATGTTGCAAAGTGGCAACAATTACGTGCAGATTAGCATAATACATTACCTTATTATGTTTTAATTCTTTTTCTCCTTCTATAACTTTTATTATTATTATTATTGTTATTATGGTGAAGCCTCAGTGCTAGTTTCAGAAATCTACAAAACACTATCATGAGTGTTAATTTGTGTCAAGGGGTTTTGGGATGTAATGGCATCATTCATTCTCAAACATGGCCTCCTAGTCCTTGCTGGGAGTAGGTTTTGAACACTTCATGAATATTTATTTATTTATTTATTTTTGTTAACATTTTATTGATTTTATAACAGGCAAATAACATTCCATACAAGCAAGTCAAATTTTACAGAATTAAGTTCAAGTCAAATCAACCCCGACCCATGAGAAAGAGAGCTAGGCCAACAGAGTAAAAATTTAATAGTAGGAAAATAAATAAAGTAATTATCCAGCCATCCATCCATCCATTATCCTAACTACAGGGTCACGGGGGTCTGCTGGAGCCATAAAGTAATTAATTAAAATAAAATATAAAATAAAAAAGGGAGGAGAATCTACTTCCTCAATTTAAATGCTTATTCTAAAATGTTATTGTGTGACTTTTAGTGCAATTCCTAGGAGTAATTCTGAGACGCGTGATAAATACGAGCCCTAGTCTTGATCCAGCACTTACTTCTAAGAATTTACTTATGTTAATTTACACTGCCATTCCCAAACCCACATAACCCAATTCACGGTTGTTGGGGTCTGTCCTGGGTGTAAGGCAAGAATCATCTCTGGATAGGATGCCAGGCCCATCACAGGGCCACTCACGAAGGACAAAAATGTCAAACCACCAAATAAACTGACATGTGCGTCTTTGGGAAGAAAAGCAGAGACAGCAGCCAGCAGGGAGCTCACACAGAGAATGGCCAGGCATGGGATTCGAACCTGGGACCCTGGATCTGAAAAGCAGCATTACTAATGCTAATACTATGTCAAATGTTAAAATTGCAATTGTTTTGATTAATTTTTTATTTATTAAAATATATTTTCATTCAATTATTGTAATATTCTTTCTTTAAATGGTTAATAATAATAAGACATTCAAAAAAAAAAAATAAAGAATGTACAGTACTGAAAATAACCTAATATCTGTTTTTGTTTTTATTTATTTTTCCAATGAATCCCCTTCATCTTACATTCTCTTATGGAAAATGTGTAAGCCTGTCTGGACTGAATAGTCTTGTCGTGCTTTTTATCTTTAATATTCTTAAATTTCCTAAAACCAGCACAGTTGCTCTCAGTGCATTTAAATTGCTCATACAAGTACATAATCATCTGCTCTTAGCCATCATTCAGCACAGCCAGTTGTTTAAGGGAATCAAGTAATTTGTTCTATCCATGTTGGAATTAAAGTAATAATAATGTTAGAGCTTTTATTTTAATCATTGTGTTAGGAGGAAAAAAAAATAACTTCAGATCTCTGACAAAGCCTAATGCTGGCAGGAAAGGCTTGAAGAGAAATTGTGCAATATGTTGTAAAAGGCAAAATGTATTATTACGTTATTGATTTATTATAGAAATTTTAGCTTAACTGTACATTCAATTATAAATTAAACTTTGTGCCCAATGTTTTGGTAGACAGATACTATTGTTAATGACTATCTATCTATCTATCTATCTATCTATCTATCTATCTATCTATCTATCTATCTATCTATCTATCTATCTATCTATCTATCTATCTATCTATCTATCTATCTATCTATCTATAGCTAAGCACCATTCACAGATAGTGTGAGAGATGGCACGCTAGGGTTGGGATCTTTACCCAGCAGGGATGCCAATAGCATGGAAGGACAGGAGAAGACAATTTATTCAGGACATTGTCTCCCCCAACAGTCTAGGTGGCAGCCCTCTTGGGCTTCTAAACTGCTACAGAGACCCACAGGACATATTGGGAATTGTAGCTCTTTTGGCCAGCCCTGTTGGGTCCTGTTGCTGAGGAGATTTACAAGCCCTATTTTGCCAGGCTCCAAACGTGCCTGGAAGTACTCCAGAACCACAGTATCAGGACAATGGAAGTGCCTCTGGGTTTTATATATAAGGAGCAGTCTCCTTCATCCTGGCGTGCCGGAGTTGGGAGGGAGTAGATGAAGCTTGCCTGGAGGAGAAGAAAAGAGCCTTGAAGTATTGTATTGAGTGTGTTATGTGCCTTTTGAAACTTTTATTGTGAAAGTATTTAAAGGATTAAAGCCTTTGTATTAATCGGGACTTGTGTGGGAGGCTGCAACGCCACCCTGGTGACCACGAAAGACAGATAGATATGAATGGTGCTATATATCTATCTGTCCTTATATAGCACCATTCATTATCTAGCTATCTAAAAAGATGATAGAGGCAACCACAGAAATACGCTATACTATACATTAACGCTTTTAAGACCTATTTGTCTAGCGAAGGGGTCTTCAAAGTCAGGCCTTTTGTGGCAGTAGGTTTTTGTTCTAGCTCAATAACCTAATAAGAAAACAATTATTTCTGCTGAAGCATTTCTTGCTCAAGTAACATTTTTAAGCTTTGTTAGTGGTCTCGCTTGTTGCGATTTTCCACCCTTAATTGCTTTATTTAGTTTTAAGCAGCTGCATTCACTCTCTTTAATGGCTCCCTAATAGCAGTAAGATGCAAATGACAAAGGAACCAGCAGTTGTTCATCTAACTTGTTTCATTGTGCCTATGTGTATTCATTGTGAACTATCAAGCTTATTAAAGTATTTGGAAGAACATTAAAAAAGTGAAGGACTGAGAATTACTTTTTTACTTCAGGCTACGAATCATTTCAGTGGTATAAACTATGACATAAGAATGAACTGATGGGGCAAACTGGTTGCAAAATTAAAAATGATCTGTTATACTCAAGGATTGGTTTCTAATTAAGCGATTGGGTTAGAACGAAAATCGTCAGGCTCTATGGCCTTGCAGGACTAACCGAAATGGCAGACCTTGAGACATTTCTTATTTTAAGTCAAAACCTGTGTGTTGGTTTCAAAGCACACACTGTTGAAGTCTTCTGCATCTCCATGGATGATGAGGTGCTCATTTGGCATGAGTCAAGTGACTTTATTATTGCTTCTGCCGTAGCAGCTCTGTGATATTAGAGGAACTTCCCATAGGAATGGAAAATCAAAAAATTAATCTCCTATTTATCTTTTTAGTTTCTCCTCAACAATGTTGAAATCAGAAAGACTGCATAAAATGGAGACCTTTCTTTTGTCTCATGCTGCTCAGGTTTTATCTCCTGCGTTAAAAAACACCCCGGTGCTGTCACGTGGGTCTCCTCTTGAGTTTCAACGGACATCTCAGCAAAGCCACACAATGGACTCGGACTTTCCAAGTAGTGTGTTGGCTTTTTTTTTTAAACTCAATAATATATGGTGAAATGTGTGGACAGTTGTTTGTGGTAATAAAACACTTTACTGTGGTTACAAAGCTGTAGTCCTTGCTTCTGAATAATTCTATTAGTTACCCTAATTTATATTGTGGTACTGTAAATCAATCTTACTTATTTTACAACAAAAGGGTGGCATAGTGGTTAAGATTTTGGACTTCAAACCCTGAGGCTGATGGTTCAAATCCTGCTACTGGTACTGTGTGACCTTAGGCAAGTCACGTCACCGGAATGACGGCAAGCGGGAGGTGAATTTTGTGTTTCACGTGTTTACTGTTTTATAGTTGGTGTTTTATGCTTTTTATACTTGTTTCAGTCCAATGTCAATTACTGCGTCTTTTCTGTGCTTCTGTTCCTATTGTGTCCTTTATAATATGTGTGAACATGGGAAACACACAATAAAAAAAGTTTATTTTTATTGATATTATTATTATTATTGACCTGAAAGAGCCGTTGTAAAGCTTTCCAGTGTTGGGGAAATTCTGAAAACACCTAAGAAAACATAAACACAACAAAGCACAAGGGAACGAGTCTCTAGTGATCAAGCAGCCCCAAATGAGGAGAACCTTTCATTGGTTATTTACACTTTAGGAGCAGCAGAAAAGAGAATGGAGTCTATAGGTGGTCTCATTATCATTATGCGTTTGTGTGCAGAAAACCCTGCAAAGAAGGCTGGGTGCCAGTGGTCTGAATTGCATTACCGTGGAGCTCATCTAGTGGGTGTTTCACGTTAGCTTAATGAATGTGAGCTTTGACTTTACAGCACAGTGTGTCCCCCACCAGACCCAACCAAAGCCAAGAAAGACCACTACTTGTTATTAAAGGTTTACCTTTGTTTCTTATAAAGAAAGGAAAGAAAAACTGCAAACAGTAAAACAATGAAAACACCAATTGCAAATGACTGTACTGTCTCCTATTCAAAGCACCTTTGGTTGCATGAAGACTTGAAAATGTATCTACTTAACATTTCTGAACTTTCCAGCACTAACATAGCTAATTTAAACCTAGAAATGGAATTGTTTGTTTGCAAAGCTGTGTCAGCATGCCAGAGTAGCAATGCCATCCTTATGGCGTCTTGGAACAGAAAAAAAAATATGAAAGCTTTAGAAAATTTACAAGAAAAAAAAACCTATAAAACTACGAACGTATGTTGTTTTTGGTAATGTTTCAACATTCGATGTTTGTTGCAAGTTATTTTGCATCACTTTTTGCCTTTAATAAGGTTATCGTGACTGGAGATATAAATGGGGATTGCACTTTGTTGGACTTTTTCTCATCCATTAGAAGATTGAAGCATTGCAAGAGATTTAAAACACCCAGCACATGTGCTAAGATATGAAGCACACCTGTGCTGTTTTTTAAATCCATATTTTAGCAAAAGACTTCTATCAAAAGTATGGTCACCGAATGTAGTCTGCAGCTTTCATGTGAAGGAGCTGGGAACACCTGCCAAGTGTGCTTGGATTAGAAACAGCTGTTTGGGAATCCATAAGGAAGGAATAAACAAGCCTATGCTGACTTGTGTGTGTGTGTCTCTCTCTCACTCTGCGTATATATATATATATATATATATATATATATGTTGTGGTGGACGGCCAGGCCCCTGTGATGGAAGGACCGGGGGAGAGGGCATATTCAGGCCAATATCTCCCCCAGGACACAAGAGGGCAACAACCTCGCCTGGCTCACAGCAGGGCCACATGGTTGGAGCTTAGAAACTCAACCCTGCTGGAACCTGTGGCCACTACCAGGGGGCGGCTAGACTGGACAGTTTCAGACCCCTGTGTTGCAGCACTTCCACCACACCCGGGTGCCCTAAAAAGGGGCAGCCTCACTCCATCCAGAGAGCCAGAGTTGGGAGGAGGTGGAACGAAGGTTGCTGGGAGAGGAGTGGAGGCGGCAGAGAAAGGAGAGAAGAAGGATGGAAAGGACAGTGAATTCATGTTGGTGCTTTACCTTGTGACTGTGCTTATGCTTATGGACTGTTCTCTGTAGTGGGGAGTGAAGGGAAAGTGATGCACCACTTAAAATAAAGCGTGTTGTGTGGCAACACATTTGTCTGCCTGTCTGTGTCGGGTTAGGGTGTATGCACCCTTGGTGGTTCACAATGTATATGTATATATAATTATATATAAACGTCTATGCGTGGAAGTGTGTGTGTCTGTCTGTCCGGCTCGGAAGTGTGAGGCTACAGCATTAAGCTCAAAGAGCCGACAAGGTGTCCCCAAGTTAACAGACTGGGGCTGGGGGGTTTGAGCATGTCCGCAAAACAAAACGCTGACCCTGCGTTTCAATTTTAATTCCTGGCGATTTCAGTAGTCTCTAGGAGCCCGGGCTTTTTACAGCACTGGCTTGCACAGCTAGTTAAATATATATATATGTATATATATACTATACTGTATACTGTATGTGTGTATACATATATGTATATATAAACTGAGTAATACTCTCTCTCATGATAAACAAACAACAAATACAATATAATAAATAGTGGCTTCAGAAAACAGAGCAAAGAATATAAAACTTGGGATGGAATTTACAAATCTGTATTCCGAGTTATTTTTACCTTTTTATTTTCATAACTCCCAGGATAGTTGGTTCAATGCCATGTTTATGAGAATGAAAATGATTGTGATGTATACCATACAGTATAGTATATTTTTAACCAGAGAATTATCTGTGTATATTTTTATCTATGAAAGTGCCATATATATATACAGATATGCGGTCAGGTCCATAAGTATTTTGACAGTGACACAATTTTGGCCTCTGTATGCCACCATTTTCAATATTTGGTTGAAAATCCTTTACAGTCAATGACCGTCTGAAGTCTGAACCCCTGGCCATCTCCAAGTGCTGCATTTCCACCCTAGTGATGCTTTGCCAGGCCTTTACTACGGTTGTCTTCGTTTGCTGCTTGTTTGTTGGACTTTCTGCCATCAGGTTTGTCCTCAGCAAGTGAAATGCATGTCCAATTGAGTTAAGGTCAGTTGCCATTGAAGAATATTCCACTTCTTTGCTTTGAAAAGCACTTGGTTTGCTTTCGCAGTATGTTTTGGCTCTTTGTACATCTGTACTCTGAAGTATCGTCCTATCGGTTTTGCAGCATTTGGATGAATCTCCGCAGAGAGTATAGCTCTGTACACTTCAGTGTTCATCCAGCTACTTCTGCCAGAAGTCATATTATCTATAAACACCAGTCACTGACTTCCATTTGCATCCAGGCTTGCCCATGCCATAAAACTGCCTCCACCATTTTTCTAGATGAGGCGGTATGCATCGCCATGAGCCATTCCTTTTCTTCTCCATATTCTTCTCTGTCCATCATTCTGGTATATATTGATCTTAGTTTCCTTTGCCCAAAGAAAATTGTTCCGGAACTGAACAGGCTTTTAAAAAATGTTTTCTGACAAAATCTACACTCATAATTTCTGTATTATCTATATCTTTTATTTATTATATTACATATTTATTGACTATATTTATGTATCTAGATTGCATAATACCATACAATACATTAATGTTCATATTGCTTACTACATGTCAATATTGCTGCTACTTCTTCGTCTTGTCTTTGCAAAATGTCTTGTCTTGTTTGTGTTTTAATTTTAATTTTAAATTTAAATTTTAATTCTATTTTTAATTTAAGTTTAATTTTTTATTTTCACTTCATGTTGTTACACAGTGGACCCTGATTCATCTTTCTGTATACTTGTATATGGTTGAGATGACAAAAAAGTTCGCTTTGACTTTGACTTTGTTCTGTGAAAAGCACAGGGAGCCAGTGGTGGACCTGCCGATTCTGGTATTCTATGGCAAATGCCAATCAACCTCCATGGTGCCATGCAGTGAGCACATGTCCTACTAGAGGATGTCGGGCCCTCAGGCCACCCTCAAGAAGTCTGTTTCTGATTGTTTGGTCAGAGATATTCATACCAGTGGCCTGCTGGAGACCATTTTGTAGCTCTAGCAGTGCTCATCCTGTTCCTCCTTGCCCAAAGGAGCAGATACAGATGGGTCCTGCTGATGGGTTAAGGACCTTCTACAGCCCTGTCCAGCTCTCCTAGAGTAACTGCCTGTCTCCTGGAATCTCCTCCATGCCCTTCAGACTGTGCTAGGGGGACACAGCAAACCTTCTGGTAATTGTACATATTGATGTGTCATCCTGGAGAAGTTGGACTACCTGTGCAACCTCTGTAGGGTCCAGGTATCGCCTCATGCTACCAGTAGTGACACTGAGCAAAGCCAAATGCAAAACGAGTGAAAAAACAGATGAGGAGGGAAAAATGTCAGTGGCCTCCACCTGTTAAACCATTGCTGTTTTGGGGGTCTCTCATTGTTGCCCCTCTAGTGCACCTGTTGTTAATTTCATGAACACCAAAGCAGCTGAAACTGATTAACAACCCCCTCTGTTACTTAACTGACCAGATCAACAGCCCCGACGTTTCACTGAATTAATGCTATACTCGGATTAAAAAGTGTTCCTTTAATTTTTTCAGCAGTATATTTATATAAAATATAAGGGAGAACTCAAAAATTCCAGGAATCGGTCAGTATCATGGGAGGAGGGTGTAGTGATCAGCTATGCCGCTGGGTATTGTGTGCAGTTAATCATAGTCTTGTTAATCTGTCCACCGAGTGGCACTGTGCTGTTTTAGATCGAGTGTGTATTTCTGACATTCATTCTACAATCAAGGGCAACATGGTGGTGCAGTGGTAGCACTGCTGCCTTGCATTTAGGAGACCTGGGTTCACTTCCCGGGTCCTCCCTGCGTGCAGTTTGCATGTTCTCTCTGTGCCTGTGTGAGTTTCCTCCGGGTGCTCTGGTTTCCTCCCACAGTCCAAGGACATACAGGTTAGGTACATTGGCGATTCTAAATTGTTCCTAGTGTGTGCTTGGTGTGTGTGTCCTGCGGTGGACTGGCGACCTGCCCAGGATTTGTTCCTGCCTTGCGCCCTGTGCTGGCTGGGATTGGCTCCAGCAGACCCCCGTGACCCTGTGTTAGGATATAGCGGGTTGGACAATGACTGACTGACTGACTGACTGCTTCTACAATCGTGTGCTTGTTTTTCTCCATGCTGAAAGCGATTATCGTGTTTTTCAGCATTGATGATCTTGTTAATAAAGAGTTTGTTCCCCATGTATAGAATGTTAAGCAGCATCATTACCATGAACTGGTGTGTTGTGTGAAGGAAATCATCAGGAAAAAAATACACCCAGAGCAGAGGCGCACGTAAAACTCTATTTTGCACAATGACAGGGCATCCACACACACCGCCGCACCATGACAATGCTCCACATTCTCAGTTTTCGACCAAAAACAATGTAGTTGTTGCTTTGCACTCCCTGAATTTGCCAAATCTTACTCCCCGGGACTTCTTTTTGTTCCTGAAATTAAAACTGAGCCTGAAAGGGAGACAATTTGTCACAGGAGGCTCTAGACACGGTAACAAAAGATGAGTACAGGAAATGTTAACATTTATGGCTGAAGCCCTGGGACAAGTGGATTGCATCTCAAGAGGAGTATTTTGTCAGTGAATAAAAGGGATTTGCTGTAAGTTATATATTCAAGTTTGTTTTTAACAATTCCATTAATTTTTGCCCCTAAGATTAGATTCCATAAATGTATAAAAGAAGAATTGTTTGCATTTGTTTGAATGATCATTATTAGGGCCCTTAAGAACTTTTATATTTGTATTCCTCTCACATAATGCATATTTTTTTTCTTTTAATTATATTTATAAACGGTGGAATAAGCTTGTCAGTGGGAAGTGTGTTATATAAATTTGACATTCTCAGATTCACTTAATCAGGGTCAAAGGTGAAGTAGAGCTGATCTTGGTAGGTCCAAACCCTGGACTGAGCGCCTCAAGGTCCACCCACACAAACAAGGAGCCAAATTAGAATTATTATTAGAATCTAAACTGCACCTTTTTTGATCTGGAAGAAAAGCCAGTGGTCTCCAAAATGAATCCAAATAGACACATGGAGGACACTTCACTGGGCATGGAAGTCAAATTCAGGATTCTGCATCCGTAAAGCAGCTGTGCTAAGCCCTGTGCTGCCAATGCTGTACGAAAATACATTTAATTCATCTCATGAACAGATAAAACGAATCACTGATACGCAGCAGAAAAGCATATATTGTTGTATTCACTATGTTAGTTAATTTTTATACGTTTTTTTTTTTTATTCATTCGCTCATTTGCTAAATCCATTTATTCTAATAATGTGTCACAGGTGTTTTATTAAAATAAATTCTAAAGGAATCTTTGATTCAGGTTAGCATACATGGAGAAAAATGTAGTCATTTTTCCTCTGCCTTTTCCATTTTTGTTATCTTTATGAACAAACACAGTACAGCTGAGTGGATTCTTGCACTCCCTTTTAAATATGGCAAACAAATGGAAAGTTTGAGATGGAGGGGAGAGAAAATTCCAGATAAGAGAATCTAAAGTTATGTCAAACAAATTACATTCAAGTTATTAGTGGCTATTTTGTAAATATCAAAGATCCACTTGTACCAGTGCTTGGAGCTCCATTTGCATTCTGATGAAATTCAAGTGGATAGCTGTGAACTATGGGGTTATCTCTAGTATTGCAGCGATGAGCCGCGGAATCAGAGAGTTATGCTTCTGACCGGCTTGAGAGTCTGAGCCACGAACCTTTTTCTATTCACTTTCTTCACAACAATTAAAATATGCAAAGTGATAATTTTCCTTAAGTAGCCTTAAATGTGCGATCTATTTAAATGTGAGGAAAATTGCCTAAAGCTTACAGCAGGAGAAAAAAAGAATAAATTATGCAAATAACGGAAAGGACTCTACCACTTGAAAGCCTAATTTTTCTGTAATAAGCATACTGTTTCATTTAATTTTTTGCCTCTTATTAAAAGTGACAGTTCCTTTGCACTGTCTGATGGCTATATCTGACATGAGCCCAGGAAATGACTGCTAGACTAAATGCTAAAGCATTTTGGTAGCTTTTAGATGATAGTTACATTCACAAAGTAATTATGCACTGGAGAGTCCAGAAATAAGGTTTAATTACACAGTAATCGCTTCTGATGGACACAGCAGAAGTGTGAATACTGCCAGACTGCAATCCATCAATGACAAACCCCTGGCCACTTTTAATTCGTCCTCATTTGCATCATAACCTCCGCACCAAGTTGCACAAATGCTGTTAAATGTTAATAGGAGCTGTCTCTCCACTCAAAATGAATGCTTAAGCCATTTCACTTTTTTCTGCCCCCCCACCATCTCTCTTTTCCTCTCCCTCAGACCTTCATAACTAGCTCCTCTCTAGAAGCAGGCATTAAGCGGTGAACACAGTACATGGTCACTGTTGTGCTAATTGGGAGCAACACTTAAAATTTTATCTTTCAAGCGCTAATAATGTTCTGTGCTGACAAACCACTGCATAACTAATGCAGCCCCGTTAGAGGAGGTGGGGGAGGGAGGGGGGGCACGGGACACGGCTTGAATAAAAAAAAAAAAAAAAAAAATGCCGCCTGTACCATTGCTTGATTGGGTCCAGTAGTCATTTTAATCCATTTCCTCAGGGACTAATGCAGGGGAATTGAGGTATGGGGGGGCTACGGTATGAGAACCATTTGTACATTAATTGAATACTGCGGCCTCCTCTAGGTGTCCAGCAGCTACACTGAATAACACCTCTTTTCAACGCTTTACTGATGAGGTCTGACAAGCCAGAATTCCCCACCATTTACCACCTCTTAAAAGTATGAATCGCACTTAAATGATCCAAATCTGCCAAAATGCTGGGTGCAAAAAAAACATTGTAAATGGCTCACTGTCACCACAGCCCAAGCCTGAGCAGGCATATCGTCCCTCAGTGAATGGTGTCAGGAGTGCCACGAAGACACAAGTGTCCGAGAAAATTCTGACGGCCATAGGATTACATTTTTATTTGTATTGTTATGTGTCAGGAAGGTTGTTGGCAGAGGTAGTTTTGTCATTGTCTTATGTACAGTATGATCATTACTCCATATTGCTGAGGGAACATGATAATATGCTTGGAGGACAAACAGGAAGTCCTAAAAAATAAATGTTTTAACAAAGAATAAGAGTTTTCCAAAGTTTGTCTTTTAAGGATCAGCAAAACAGTTGTTGATGTTGTTTAGCAGGGTCGGGACAAGTAGACCATCAATAACATGCTACTGGGACAAAGCTAGATTCTAAATGAAATGAAATGAAAACCAGTCATTTTTTCCCCATTAAAGTCCTCTTGTATGCCACATACATGTCGTGTTGAATTACCTCAGAATGATGGGCTCCATGGTCTTATCCATGGACAAAAATATTGAGCAGTGGTTTCAGCCTTTTTAACTGGCAGAAGACTGAAAAAATTCTTGTGGACCAGGGAAGTGTAAAATAAAAGAATCTTATTTATTAATGTATCATAATAAACTAGTACCTAAAGTGGAAATATATAAGTCCTTGGTACTCTTTCTAAAGTCTGATTTCTTAATAGAGTGGAGATTTTACTAACATTAGAACAGAGAGCGAGTCCTCCTTCGAGTTTCAAAGGTCCAGATTTTCCAAAATTACAATGACATTTATTTATATAGCGTATTTTCATAGCAACATTGTGGCTCAAAGTACTTTACAAGTTGAAATAAAAAGGAAGTTTATATAAAACATAAAAAACAAGATTAGGCAATAATATTATACAGTATGTAACAAAAAAAAAGGTAATGTTGCCGCACCCACCACACGGCAAACCACCTGGATTGAGATCTGAGTGCAGCTATGGAACGGGTGACCCCTCAGCACCACACTGAACAGTGGCACTGGAGTGCCAATTCTGCCACCAACCCCCAAGTTTTCCCTGCATGTTGGAGGACCTGCTTGCAGGGCTGGATGCAGATTAACGTCATATACAGGATGGAGCAATTGTAGGTTAAGGGCCTTGCTCAGGCGCCCAATGGAGTGGAGTCACTTCTGGAGTTTATGTGATTCAAACCGGCAACCTTCTGATTGCCGGCACAGATCCCTAGCCTCAGTGCCACCAGACCGCCTATGGCCAGGAGGACAAAAAAACAAAACAAAAACTCAAGTTAGGATGGAGAAAAAAACAAAATCTGCAGGGGGTCCAAGGCCTAAAGACCTCCCTGCCCTGACAAAATCAGTTTAACTAGTACCTGGGGGTTAGTGGTTCTTTAGGATTTATGAGTATCAGGGTTTACTAACATTAAATTGGAGGCACAGGACATCCTTAGAGTTTTTAGCTTAAAGATTTAATAACAATAAATCAGAGGCATTGGTCCTACTTAGAGATTTGAGCATTCGACTTACTAATATTAGATTGGAGGCCATGGTTTGAGGGTGAGTCCCCCTTGGATTTTCTACTATCACGATAAATTACAATTTAATCAGAGAACGGGGGTATGGGTTGGAATTTCAAGCATACAGAGAGAACATGACGTTATCCGAAAATTTTTCATATTAGTTAAAAAAAACATGACCTGGGAATTCAATGATTTTTACGGTCTAGTAAAAATATTCTATGGACCAGTTGCGAAACATTGAGGAGTACAGACAAAATATTGAGATGAGAGGGAACAATTAAATAAAGTAAAAACTAGTAACATAGAGGATCATGCTAAAATGTCAAAAAATTAAATACTAATGTGTTCCTGACTTGTATGAAGTGTCTAACGTACCCATTAAGGAGGACGATACATATTTCGGAAGATCACATATTGGTGGACAGTCCAAAGACGTGCACATTAGGTGAATTGGCGACGCTAAATTGGCCCTAGTGTGTGGTTGGGGTGTGTGTGTGTGTGTGTGTGCGTGCGTGCGTGTGTGTGTGTGTGTGAATGTGTGTTCACCATGTGATGCACTGGTGCCCTGTCCAGGTTTGTTCCTGCCTTGCTCCCTATGCTAGCTGGGATAAGCTCCAGAAGACCCCCGTGACCCTGTTCAGGACTGAGCGGGTTTTAAAACGACTGACTGACTGACATATTGGTGGATAAAATGTCTCGTGCATGCCTCCAACTAATGTTTATTCATTCATTTCTTTTGTGGACCTAATTATTCCATTGGTAGATCCAATCATTTCTCGGGATTCTCTTATCCCTCTGACATCATAAAGTAAACAGAAACTGTATACACAAAGGTTCAAAATTTCACATCCTTTAATGGATATTTTTCAAGTCAAAATTATTTTTTTCACAATTGTGGCATACATTAATTTTCCACAAAGGGTGATGTTCTTAGGTGAAAAATTTTTTAAAATAAATTATTTTGTCTGTTCTTATCATTTAAAGTGGTGTCAATGGTCCACCAGCCTGAACATGGAAATTTACCAGATATATCAATTTTTTCAAATCAAGAATGTTCTCAAGTGTTGATCCTCATCTTAAAACTGGATATGTATTGTGATTTTACTGAAAAATATTTTTTGCGAGATTCTCCCTTCACAGCCACATTTCACCACCAAAGGTACAGTTTCAGCTGCAGTTGCTATTGTTCTCATATAAAAAGGGCTTCAAGCAAATTAAGGTAAGATTCACCTCAGGATATCTACATACTAAGTTTTCATTTTAAACAAAAACTGTCATGGTTCACTACTGCATTTCACATCATTTATGAAATTATCTCCACTAAAAATGACCAAAAATGCATACGACACGTCAATTCATCTGCAGAAACAGGAAGAAGAATTGTCCTCCTTTAAAGAATGGCTATGCCACTGGCCACAGGAACTCATCACAAAGCTGTAGCAACCAGAAAATGATTTACCTATTGCACGTGTAAGCAGCATTCAAACTGAACCAAATACAATTTAGATAGATTCAGGTAAGCAACACAAAAAGTGCCGTAAAGGCAACTCCTCCATGTCTGCTACATTGGAATGTGTTTTTTTGTGAAGAGTGACCTCTCAGGGAATGAAACATTGCAATGAGCTACATCATATCAGAGAAGACAAATGTAATAATCCTGAACCAATGAGAGCGCAAATTAAAGTCTGCATTTTCAAAAGTCTTTGTTTCTCCTATCCACACTGTTTTCGTAAATGTATGGCTCTGGAAAGCGTTATCAAAAGTATCTGTTTTTGGGGGTTTAAAATGACCGGGATAGTGTGGATGAAAGGCAGAAATGGAGACTAATGTCTGTGTTTTTAAATGAAAACGTGGTAGTGTTGACTCAGACTTAGACATTTTATATGGCTGACTTTGAAGTAGAAATGTGATGTTGTGTCAAACAGTTTCAGACACTCACATTTTTTTGTGCTATTTTATGGCTTTATTTGGAAGAAAATTCTATCTTTGATACTCACTGTGAAAGGACAAGCAAATAGGAATGTATCAATATAATGTAACTTTTGAGGAAAGCAGGGAAATTGGATTGAGAAGCTTTTTTGGTTTGTCAAATTGTTCTAATATCTCCTTCCCTCAGGAAACATAGAGGGTCCCGGAATATGTGATAAAAATGATTTCTTCCAATACTTTTTGTCATAGACATACCTCTGAAATGAGAAACCCACACTTTCTGTAATCCATTTGTTATTTCAAAGTGAGCATATTTAGTAAGGTTAAGGCTGTCGTGTTTTTGAACCAACACCCCATAGACCCCCATTTGAAACCGCAGGAAAAGTTTTCTTTGGTGGAGGATTCTCCTAGCCTTTTTGTGAAGTTCCTGCTTAATGATACCAGGGGCTGACTTTAAAGCTGATTGGTAGAGAAGCAATGGCCGTCCTGGAATGACAACTTTGACCTCTCAAAAAAGTGGAATTAGTGTTTTGGAGGTTTTAGATATTAAAGATGGGCTGCTTTTTTTTTTTTACATTAATTGTGAAATACATCTTTCCTGTGGTGTCATTTTGTGCCATTGCTTTCTGTTTGTAATAGATGGTTGTCAGGCATTTGCTGGCAAGATGTCCAGCAGTGTACAACGTGTAATGTAATTAAATGGCAGCATCATACACTCCTCTACTGTCTAAGTTTGTGACTAACTCAAAACTTAAAACTTCAGTGTCACTGTTGTTAAAGATCTCTCTGGCTACAAACTTATCTATATTACTAAACCACAGTTAATGTATGCACGGCGGATGCACGGCAGACGCACCGAGGCGCATGCGCACTGCGGCCTTGGCGCCCGCCCCCAGAGTCCAGAGTCAAACGCAGAGACTTTCCAAAACGCGGCAGCTTCCCAGAGTCAGCAGGTGGCGCCCAAATAACACAACGTACTGTGCCGTGGCGCCCGCCCCAGAGTCAAACGCAGCGGCTTCGCGGCTTACCAAAACACGGCGGCTTCCCAGAGTCAGTAGGTGGCGCCCAAATAAAACAACGTACTGCACCGTGGCGCCCACCCCAGAGTCAAACACAGTGGCTTCCCAAAACACGGTGGCTTCCCAGAGTCAGTAGGTGGCGCCCGAACAACACAACCTCTGAGCGCCCAAACAATACAACCTGTACAGTCAAACGCAGTGGCTTCCCAAAACGCAGCGGAGTCCCAGAGTCAGTAGGTGGGGCCCAAACAACACAACCTGTAAGCGCCCACCCCAGAGTCAAATGCAGCGGCTTCCCAAAATGCGGCGGCTTCCCAGAGTCAGTAGGTGGCGCCCTAACAACACGACCTGTGACCTACACTTGCTCTAATCCACTGTGCCAGTAATATAGAGCACATAACGGTCACAGACTCTAACCCAGCGGCTTCCCAGACTCAGTGGCTGGCACACGAACACCACAACCTGTAAACTAAACTTGCTCTGCTCCACACTGCCAGCAGTCGGTGTCAGCAAAGGCAACGGAACCACGTCTCCACAAAACGAAACCGCTTTAGTACAGATATGCTTAGTTAATTAAATGACATTTCCCCAGACGCACCCACCGTCCATGATATGTCATCCATCCAAATATCGGACGGAACAGAAACTGATTGCGATTCTTGGATTTCTGATTCGCTAGCGAATCGCGGGCTTACTTGTGTCTTTAGAGTACATGAAGTATTCTGGTTTTTGAGTCTCTCACTACATCTGCCGATTTACAATTTTGTCTCTGGCCATTGTTAATTTGAATCTTATTCTCCTGATTTCAACTTTGTGTTGTTATCACTATGTTGTCCTGTCTCCTAATTCCATTTTACGTAAGTTAGTTATGTTATTAGCAGTTATTAGACCACTGATACTGCTATTCCAATACATGGTCAAAAGGGAGCTGCAGCCTATCATTAAGTGTATTAGAGACATAACAGAAAGCAACTGTGGAATGGGGGGTTGCTCTTTATGATGCATATTCAGGTATATCACTATCTTCAGTTATGCAGGCCCACTTAGAGTTGGCACTCAAACAAACCAGCATGCCTTTATGATACAGGATGAGACAAAATCAGTTAAGAGGGTGGCCTACACAGACACCGAGTCGACCTTTATTTGAACCAGGAAAGAAAGCAGTGCCATCCCTTCTGGTCTGTATTGCTATGGTTAAAGTTAATGATGCTTAACGTTTTTTAAACATTTAGCATTGCTTATGAGAAGGATTTAGAAGTCATAGTGGACTCGTTACTATCAACTGCCAATCAATGTTGAGAAGCCATTAAGGATGCTAACAGAATGTCAGGTTATATAGTGCCCTGATGTGTAGAGTACAAGTCACTGGAGGTTCTGCTCAAGCTTTATAACATACTGGTGAGGCCTCATCTAAAGTACTGTGTGCAGTTTTGATCTCCAGGCTACAGAAAGGACATAGCAGCACTCGAAAAGGTCCAGAGAAGAGCGACTAGGCTGATTCCAGGGCTACAGGGGATGAATTATGAGGGAAGATTAAAAGAGCTGAGCCTTTACAGTTTAAGAAAAAGAAGATTAAGAGGAGACGTGATTGAAGTGTTTAATATTATGAAGGGAATTCGTCCAGTGGATCAAGGCTGTTATTTTAAAATGAGTTCATCAAGAACATAGGGACACAGTTGGAAATTTGTTAAGGATAAATTTCGCAAAAACATTAGGAAGTTTTTCTTCACACGGAGAACCATAAAAATGTGGAATAAGCTAATAAAGTATCTATCTATCTATCTATCTATCTATCTATCTATCTATCTATCTATCTATCTATCTATCTATCTATCTATCTATCTATCTATCTATCTATCTATCTATCTATCTATCTATCTATCTAAGTAGTGTGGTGAACAGTAGGACTTTAGGGACCTTCAAAACTCAGCTTGATGTTTTTTAGAAGAATTAAGTGGATAGGACTCGTGAGCTTTTTTGGGCTGAATGGCTTGTTCCTATCTGTATTGTTCTAATGTCTGTATGTTTTTTCTGGTACTGTAGTTTTCTTTCCATATCTCAGGGCTGATAATGGTGGGTAGGTACATGAGAGTGCCTAATGCTATTGGAGTAAGCAGATTCAGAAAAAGAATGTAGACCAGCATATCTGTTTAATATAACAACTGTGTCCATTCTTTATCAAGAACATTTCATCCTTTGTATTCCTACAGAAACACAATAATATAAGCATGGTCATAAAAAAGGTAAAATACACTCAGGGTGGTAAAGGTTTTATTGAATGTCAAACAGAAAATAACAGAGGCAAAAAGAAAAATTCTCTCTGACATGAGTTTCCCTTCATTAAACTAAAGTCTGCAGACTTAATAGAAAATTACAGGAAGCCGAGTGCTCCTGTGATTAAAGCAGGAGACTTGAAAACCAGTAGATTCCCTCTTGAAATCCCAGCTCAGCCAATGACTCACTGCTGTGACCTTGTGTGTGTCGACTAATTTAACCTTTTTGTGATCTGTCCTTCCGATGAGACACAAAGATGAAGCCGCTATTGGAAGTGACTCTGCAGACGTCGTCGACTGCATACTGAAGCTTACACCGAGGGCTTCGTGAAGAGCTTTGGGATTGCCTTGGCGACTAGAAGTGTTATGTGAAGGCTATTAAAAGTATCCTGAATTTAATTTGCTTTCTTTGCATTTTATTATCGTCTAGGTGGACCACTGGGGGGGTGTCAAAGGGGGATGGAACTAAATACATAATTTAATGGCAACCTTTCAATACTTTTAATGAACTGAAATCCTAGAAAGTCAATAAGTAGTCTTGTTGTAATATTTGCACTTACAACAAAACTGCCATGCTCAGTAAGAACAAATGAAATATATAAAAAAATGTTGGATGTCATAATGGTAGGACAATCATGGAGGTCCAGTAGTTAACAGATTCAGATCTGGCCTGGTTCTTGTTTATGTGTGTTCTCCATTCATGTGTACAGTTTTCCTCCAGATACTCTTATTTGCTATTTAAAAGCTAAAAATGCAGAAATTGTAAATTATCTTAGTAGGAATATTTCTGAGCCAAGTTTTCTTCCTGTTATTTATCTAATCGAAATGGGATAGACCCAGGCTTCCCTTATTCTTCTTTTTTCGGCTGCACCAGTTAGGGCTTGCTACAGCGGATCCTCTTTTTCCATATGACCTTTGCTCCCCTATGACCCTGAAATGGATTAAGAGAATTCATGGTGTGGATCAAAGTAATAAATAAAAAATAAATAGGTTTGACAGGAAATATTGCAAATTTTGCTGTGCGCTCGAATTACACCATGAATTGCATTTTTAATTATACTATCCATCCATCCATTTTCTGGACCCATTTACTCTGTAACAGTTTTATTGGAAACATTTCTTGTACCTGAAATTTGGTTTCTGAGTACTGAGGTGTATATTATGTGTCTTCATTTTTGCAGTTGTTTTGCATATAGGTGCCTGATAAATAAATAATAATAGTAAAAGCCTTGCATCCAATGCTTTTGGTATAGACTCCATCCTCAATTACTCTGAATTGGATTTAGCAGCTTTGAGAATTTTCTTATGTATTAATTGTGTTAGAAATGTGAATTATATACTTAATGAAAAATAAGTAAATTTACCTTTCTATTAATTTTTAAACCTGCTTTATCCATTACAGGGTTGCTAGAAGGCAGATGCTCAGGTAATGTGATGGGCTTATGTCCATCACAGGGCACACTGATGCTCACATATAAATTCCACTTCAAAAGAAGAGACTTATAAAGATAAAGAGAGTCTGGGTATCACCTTGGTGACCCCGTATAACTGAAGGAATGAAAATGACACGCAACAAATTGCAGAGACGTCTCCCAAGACACAAGTTCGCTACTGAACTGGAACAAGTTGGCCAGTGGTCATGTGGCAGGAAGGGGTGGATCCAGCTTGAGTGACATCAGTGAACCAAAGGCTCTCAATCTTCCATTCTGCAGAGGAAAGAGAAGAAAAGGCATTAGAACATAGTGCCAACCCCTGGTCCGGCAGGAGATGTCTATCACGAAAACGGCACGCTTGTGACAACACATACTTAACAAATTTATGTATCCTGTCATTGATGTTGACCTCCAAGTACCACCTGTACTGTACATCCACTCCCTGAATAGTGACTGGGTGTAGAGGCTCTTTGGTGCCTCGAAAGTCAGTAACCAATTCCTGGGTTTTGGTGATGCTAAGTTGTAGACAATTTTCTTTTTTCTCGACATAACTCCTATACTGGAAAACAATCATTTAATATTACTACTTCAGAAAGTGCATCTTCTGTGGAAACCATCCTACATTGTTCCAGTTCCAAATAAGGCTGGCACCTCTTCAGTTGCCAGTTGCCTTATGTCTCACGCCATGAAGACAGTTGAGAGCCTGGACCTAAGGATATATCAGTCCTCTTGTGAAAGAACCCCTGGACCCACTGCAGTTTGCCTTTTCTGTACAAAGATTGGAGTGGAAGATGCAATTATCTGTCTGCCCCATAAGGCAGACAAAGGAGGCAGCACTGTGAGGATTCTGTGTTTTAATTTCTCCAGTGCCTTCAGTACTATGCAGCAATCCCTGTTAAATGGTATGAAAATGATAAGACTCTACACACTTAAAAAGCTTTGGGGCAGCCACCAGTATAATATCTCTGGCTGCAAAGGGTTTAGAAAATAAGACAGTAGTGTCTTCGATGGAGTCCAAACAAGAATTGTCGAATAGTTGGTAAGATGGCGGCTTTAAATGCCAAGACTGGAAGTGATGTATGGGAACCGGAAGTGACAGTGACCTCCTTCTGATGTTGTAACCGGAAGTAATGTTCTTCTAGGCGCCTGAACTGGAAGTGATGTTCTTCTAGGCACCAAAACCAGAAGTGACATCTTCAATGATGGGTCAGGCAGGTTTTCTGGTCTGTAGAGATAACAGAAGAAGATTTAGCACACCCCTTGGCCTGGTGTGGAATTACCCTCACTTGGTCCATACAGCTTCCTCCTACTCACACGTATGTGACAGTAGTAAGGTCAGGGATATGCAGGTGGATAAGCCTTAGGTGTCCTGTATAATGGATTATTTGTCCAGCAGACTTCAGTTTGTTAGGCTTAAAGGTAGGCCTGTGTATCTAATGTGGATGGGAGCAACACTGGTGAACCACAAGGGACAGTCCGATCACCTTTACTGTTCACCCTGTACACCTCAAACTGTAAAGAGAATGCAAGTTCATGTCGATTGCAGAAATGATTCTGCACTAATGGGGTATATTGATGTGAGGGGTGACACAAAGTATAGGAGTTGGATGGAGAACGTTTGCTTCTTGGTGCCAGGAGAATTGCCTGCAACTCAACATCAGCAAAACCAAGGAACTAGTTGTTGATTTTTGAGGCATTAAAGAGCCCAAAAGATGTGCTGTACATGTTAAGGAATTCTAAATCGTCCCAGTATGGATATATAAGCAAGTGGGCTTTCTGGGTCCTCTGCATCTTTAAATTAGATTTGAGAATGTTTTATTAAGCTATTTAAATTGAGATAACTGTTCCTCTCAAAACATTTACAAGATAAAGAAAAGTTGCAGATAGATTAGTGCTGCAAAAATGGAACCACACAAATTCAAAGGAATTCAAGTGTCTAATAATTTGACAGCAAAGTCTTAATGTTTTATTAATTTACTGAAACAAGGTGTCTTTTTTAAATTTCCCATTCCATCTGATTCGGCTCTGCAGAATAGTAGTGTTTCGTCTCTCAAGTGTGACACGTATAAAGGACAGATGTTTAAAACTCTTCACTCCTTTTTTTCCACCACCTGTCACTGTGTTATCATTCTGCTCTGCTGTTATGGTTTTGTAAAATGAATGATTTGTCTAAATATCTTTTTCTAAAAAAAAGAAAATCCAATTCAATTTTTTTTCTTTGGAAGCACACAGTCTCCTTTCAAATTGTCATTTTTCCTTCTTTATTGAACAATTTTTGCCGTCTCATGGGAAATGCTCAATAAATAACAATAGGCATATTGTATGGCTGACTCTGACTAACTGCCACAAAGGAGTGGTAAGAACATTTAAGCTTTTTTATGTCCATTGAAACTACAAGAATTCCTAATTTTACACATAAAAGTGAGAGTCTGGAAGGGAGTAGTACCAGGGGGTTGATGTGTTTCTTAATAGAAAGAATTTTTCTAACTGCTGCATTTGTTTCAACAGTTCATTGGAACATAAGGTCATTGTTCTGGCATTTGCAATCTTTTAGTCATTAAAAACAATAACATGCTCTTTCCTAATCCGAAGAGCTTTTTGAAAAGTTTTAATTTTTAACATTAAACATTTAAACATTACTTGTTTTACTATAAACTGGAAAAATTGAAGAAAAAATCCATCCATCCATTATCCAACCCGTTATATCCTAACACAGGGTCACAGGGGTCTGCTGGAGCCAATCCCAGCCAACACAGGGTGCAAGGCAGGAGACAACCCCGGGCAGGGCACCAGCCCACTGCAGGGTGCACACACACACACACCAGGGACAATTTAGAATCACCAATGCACCTAACCTGCATGTCTTTGGACTGTGAGAGAAAACTGGAGCACCCGGAGGAAACCCACACAGACATGGGGAGAACATGCAAACTCCACCCAATAATAATAATAATAATAATACATTTTATTTATATAGCGCCTTTCCCATGCTCAAGGCACTTAAACCCAAGGAGGACCCGGGAAGTGAACCCGGGTCTCCTAACTGCAAGGCAGCGGCGCTACCCACTGTGCCGCCCTGAAGAAAATTTAAATAATTAAAATAAATAGAAAAAAGATAGTAACCCATATTTTGGTGACACATCAATCTTTCTAAATCTGTACTATAAAGAATAAAGCTGCCATTAAACATGCTAAAGCTTTTTCTTTCCACATCATTCCAATCCCTCAGATCGTGGAACAAAACACCAACTTTTTATGTTATGGCTCCAACATAGGATGGACTTGTGATCTTTAAGAACAAAAGAAGAGAACAGCCAATTAGTCCATCAAGTGTTAGCTACTAATTAAGTGAACTTACAGGGAGTAAAAGACTATACCATAATATATAGCTATGAGAAAATTACATTCTATTCAAATTAATATGAATTTAACTTTAAGTATGAATTTTCTAATATTGGCTGTCACATTTTCGGCCTCTAACTGAAATGCATGTATGCCTAATAACGACATTTTATTTACCCTATACAACTCCAGGCACCTCACACACAGATAAGGAGCTTTGAGCTGTGAGAAGTTTTTGCTTGAGTTGAGCTGTGCCGGTATGGGTGGGGGGATTGGGATAGCAGGCTGCTTGTGCTGATCGATACATTTGCAAAATAAAAGACGCTAATAGAGAGGTGCAATGGAATTTAAGGTGGCTCGGGATTACCAGTTTTTTCATTGGCTTCAGGGATTCTAGTGTTAAGCAGGGGCAGAGACAATTACTAGATTTTACTTCAGTAAGAGGCACAAACTAATAAATAGCTAGTAATGTAACTGCAAACATCCATTTAAGAATTTCTTATTTCAAACATTAGCTGTTTCTTGCAGCAGGCACAGTTTACGGGTCTGTCTAGTGTGCCAGTTTTGGTCTACACTCAAACTCTTCTGACTGCACCATTGGCATTTGGCATTGTCTCGATGTCTTGACCCATTATCCAGGAGCTGTGGGGTGCAGCATCATCTACTATTAAAACAATGTCTCCTAGTTCAAAACTTCTTGGTGTCAGCCATTTTTGACATTCTTATAGTATTGGGACTCTTTAGACCATCTTTTCCAAAAAAAAATCACCTATTTACTGAACTTGCTTCCAGCATCTTTGAGTATACTGGTCATTTTTAGAAAAGAGTCCCGGAGGCATGTTGGTCTGTGTCTTCAGTAACAGTAAATGATTGGGTGTTAGTGCCCCCAAATCATTTGGGTCGTTTAATGTATTTGTGAGGGGTCTGTTATTGATGATTGATTCTACTTCACATATCACGTTCGGAGACTTTCATCATCGAGTGTTTGTTGGTTAAGTACTGAGTTTAGAATCTTTCTTATGCTTCCGATTTGTCTTTCCCATATTGCACCTTGATGAGAGGCTGATGATGGGTTGGGGAGTTAAGCATAAAGTCAGTCTCATCAGAGCTGACTAGCAGGCATTTTATAGACGCCTGTGCTGGCTAATCTTGTTTCAGAATAGTTATTCTGAATTTATTTGAGATAGGTAAGGTTCTCATTTTCTTACAAGCATAAAACTCAATTCTGAAAATTTTCATTTTTGATGTTAGTATCCATAGCATAGACTTCAGTCACATCATGTGGCATGTTTCAGAAGATGATGATAATGCAAAAGCACTTACTGAATGCAAAAGCCGACAGAACTCCTCCCAGCATTCACCCCCATTTGAGAACCTACACTATACTGGAATCTGTCAAGTATATCATCTGATCGTCAGTGTTTTTGCACTGATGTGTACTTTTTTTTGATTATTTGTTTTGCAATTTTTTTTTGCTACCACTTAGGATATGCACATCTTCAGAAGATAAATTGCACCATTCAATGGAAGGTCCAAAAATTAACACCGACTTTTGGTTGTCGCACTGTTTATAGAAGTCTATGGCTGGAAGGAGCAGGACTTCTGGGGGGTCTTCAGAGATTTCCTCCTCCACTCTCAAGCCAGAAGATGCAGATGTGTTAGCTGAAGGCTGAAAGGAATAAGAGAAAGAATGGCACCAGCAGATGAAATGTCTAAGTCTAAGTCAGAAAAGGGTTAAAGCCAAAAGGATGTTAATTCAAATACCAAAGCCTGAACTGAAACTGAAAGTCAAAGTCAAAGGGGAAAAATGTTAGATCAAAAACCTGAGTTCAAACAGTAACATACAAAAGTACAGTTCGGTTCACGAAAGTCTCTGAACACGTACAAATCGGGTTACGACCAAAAAGTTCGCCAAGCTTTTGCATCTGTTAAGGAACACACACCCGGTATACGAACAAGCCAGTTACCCTTTCGGTTTGTGCGCACCAATGATTTCCACACGTGTTCAGTCTCTCCCTGTGCATTACCTGTGCAACGAGCACGAGAGACAGACACACACACACACGCGCACGCACACACGAGAGAGAGAGAGAGAGGGCTGGTCAGATAAGGCCGAGAAGGCAGTTAAAGAATGCACCGGGCTTGTTTTTAAAGAGACTGATTCGAGCATTGTTTTAACCTCGTTGTATTTAATGAAGACTTTTTTCTATTGGATTTTAACCTCCACTTCACTTCTGTTTACAGCGATCAGTTCGTACCGTGCATTGTTGCAATGTTACTTTTCTTGGTTGTTTATTAAATTACGGATTTTATCATTTTCATGTTCATTTTTTTCCCTGTGCTTAAAACTCGTTAAAAAAAGTGTTTTTAGCCAGCGGTTGGTAGCGCTGTAGCGCAAACTCTTTCAATGTTAGTTTTCTCTGTTGTTCAAGGTTTTCTCAGTGTTATTCAATGTTTTTACATTTAGTTTACTATTACGCTGTGCATTCTATGGTTTAATTAACTATATTTGTGCTTAAAAATCTTTAAAAAATATATATTTCATACGGTCTGAAACGGATTAATTGTATTTACATACAATCCTATGGGGGAGAATCTGGAGAAATCTCTGCACGTAAGCGGCAAGGCTGAATACCAACACTGGATGCCCGTGACCATTGATCCCTCAGGCGGCACTGCATTAAAAACCGACATCATTCTGTAAAGGATATTACCACGTGGGCTCAGGGCTTCAGAAAACCATTGTCAGTTAACACAGTTCGTCACTACATCTACAAGTGCAAGTTAAAACTCTACCATGCAAAGCGAAAGCCATATATCAACAACACCCAGAAATGCTGCCGGCTTCTCTGGGCCCGAGCTCATCTGAGATGGACTGACGCAAAGTGGAAAAGTGTGCTGTGGTCTGACGAGTCCACATTTCAAATTGTTTTTGGAAATCCGGTCCAAAAAGGAAAAGGACCATTCGGATTGTTATCACCGAAAAGTTCAAAAGCTAGCATCTGTGATGGTATTGGGGTGTGTTAGTGCCCATGGCATGGGTAACTTGCACATCTGTGAAGGCACCATTAATGCTGAAAGGTACATACAGGTTTTGGAGCAACATATGCTGCCATCCAAGCGACGTCTTTTTCAGGGACATCCCTGCTTATTTCAGCAGGAGAATGCGAAGCCACATTCTGCATGTGTTACAACAGCGTGGCTTCGTAGTAAAAGTGTGCGGGTACTAGACTGACCTGCCTGCAGTCCAGACCTGTCTCCCATTAAAAATGTGTGGCGCATTATGAAGCACAAAATACGACAACGGAGACCCCGGACTGTTAAGCAACTGAAGTTGTACATCAAGCAAGAATGGGAAAGAATTCCACCTACACAGCTTCAACAATTAGTGTCCTCAGTTCCCAAACGCTTATTAAGTGTTGTTAAAAGGAAAGTTGATATAACACAGTGGTAAACATGCCCCTGTCCCAGCTTTTTTGGAACGTGTTGCAGGCATCACATTCAAAATGAGTGAAGATTTGCAAAACAACAATAAAGTTTATCGGTTTGAACATTCAATATCTTGTTTTCGTAGTGTATTCAATTGAATATAGGTTGAAAAGGATTTGCAAATCATTGTATTCTGTTTTTATTTACGTTTTACATAACGTCCCAACTTCATTGGAATTGGGGTTGTACAAAAACTAGACAAAAAACTTTAAATGGAAGTCATTTTGCTTTTATTTAGCAAAAATATCTGCTAATGGGCTAAGCAAAATTTACTTGACAGGATTTCTTAAAATAAGCTAAAATATCATAAATACCAATTTTTTTGATAAGTCAATAATTCTTAAAATAAGGAAAACTAAATTTTATATCATGATATAAATACTTTTTTTTTGCTTAGATTTCCTTTTTTTCCAATGAATGTTCTTCATTTTTGTTGTATATTTGTGCATTCTTCCTGGACTGTTACAAGTAAACTGTTCTACAACCACTTCTTTGCCCTGCTGTGTTTTCCTTTCCAAACCTGTTACAGTGAGGCTGCTGCAGTATTTTCAGTTGTGAGTCATTCAAATGGAGCAAAGGTTTATTTTTACTGTTGTCAGTCCCAGATCCTATTGATGAATCAAAAGAATTGATTAAAATAAACCGGTTGTTCAAAAGAATAAAGGCAGTGAAGAGAGTTGAAATGCCCATCACTACTCCTGAGGTGGCTTGTCATCTCTTGGCTCGCATTGTATCTCATTATCATTTGGCTGATGCTTATGGAAAAAAGAAACATCTTGGGTTCCGAATGTGATAAACCAAATCAATTAAAATTAAAGCAATGTCCCATTAGCAGCAGTAATTGGTTACTAATTAAGAAAGTGAGAGGAATGAAAACCTGCAGCCACTGTGGCTCTCCATGATCTGAATTTAACACCCCTGGTCTGGAGGCATCAATAGCTTGGGCTGCAACATAAATATTACAAGCATCAGCAACAGATAAGGAGTTTGTGACCTTGACACATGCAGTCTAACCAAGTGAGATAATAAAAGGAGGCACATTCTATATTCTATTTGTAAGAACAGTTGTTTAAAAAGTGAAACTGCCTTGTCATGCTCACAATGTAAGGGATTTTTATTTATCTTGAGAACTAATAGGGATGTCTGGACTGATGTCTTAGGGAGTGATTAGCTCTCTGAGGCATCATAAAGCAAACAGGAGATAACATTACCATCAGCCTAAAGGGAACTTAACTCATGATTGAAAAAAAAGTAAATCATTTCTTCTTAATTCACATTCAAATTCATGGTGGGATTAATTCTCAGTAGTGTCATAAAAATAATACTAATGACGTAAGTGCTGAATAATATATTTTTTAGATAACTAGGGGGCTCCGCCCCCTGCTTGCTTTGCTCGCTCAACCCCAGGTTTGGTTTTCTCGGATATACAATTTATAGAGATTGTTATTTTCATGGGAATTGTTACATATGCATTATTTTCACTTTTACTTTAAATTTTTTGTAAAAAGAATATTTTGAAGTAACGTTTCTTTAAGATTGAACTGAATTTTGATTCCATGTTTGGACTTACATTGTGACAATGCAACGTATAACTGCCTGTTAGTGAATATCGTTTCTTTCTCTCTAATAAATAAAACAACTTGGCCGAATATTTGTCCATGCTCTTTCTTCTTCACTTTGTCATTAACGTGTCATCTAGAATGTATAAAATTATTTTCCTGAAAACATTTATAAGAGCTGAGAGTGCAGGAAGATGTGTTTGACAAAAGCATTCACATGACTGAGGTTTGATGACCTTGGTCTTGTTTGAAAATAGTTGTAAGTAGGGCATGATTTGAAAGAATCTCACGTTAAAAGTCTCCATCTCACTTGACATCATACCGCAACGACGTTTTTGGAATCTTTTCATTCTCGCTGGCAACATCAATTACACGATCTACAAGTCTCTGACTTAAAGTTTAAATTTGAACAATATATTCGATCTCTTTTCGGTGTTCCATTATTTCACTGAGTAATTCCGTTTGTTTGCGCTAATGCGATCTTTCCTATCCTTTTTTTGACACTTTGGAAATTTTTTTGGAAATTTTCGTACTTCCATTACCTCTAACCTGCTATGCATATTTACCGCGCCAACATTTTTGAATTCTTTACGATGTTCTACTTTGTCATCTAGTCTTTGTCCTTTATTTCTGGCCTCGGGCGTGATTAAATCTCGCGGGACATATAACGCTGCTCACAGGGAGGTTGCCAGTTGAACGCACATTAAGGAGTTGCGGTCAGATCAGCTGCTGTCTTGCTGCTGCTGCTGCTTCTGGCGAGCTGCATGTTCTGCTTGTTGCACTGCGCGTCGATCATTTAAAAGCCTGTACAGCAGCTGTCTTTTTGTCTCACTGCCTTGTCTCGCGTGACGTCAAAGTGTCTTCCGAGAAGATCACGTCTTGTCTCCCTTGACTCCCTCCCAAGATTTTTTTTTATAATAGAGAGATATAATATAATAATCTTAAATTTCATGATTTGCACTTTTTTTTTAATTATAGTTGAGCATGTTATCTTATATATAAATGTCTATGCGTGGAAATGTGTGTGTCTGTCCGGCCTGGACGTGAGAGGTGTAGTCTGTGTAAGGGCTCCACCTCAGAGGAAACAGAAAACTCGCTTAGCCGCTAATAACACAAGCGAGACCAGAACATCAGCAAAAAGAAACCTCCGAAGAAAAACAAAGTCGCTCAGCTGCTAACATCGGCAAAATGATAACCTTTTTACTTTTCCTCCAGCTGCTAATGAACAAGTGATGCGAGCACGTCGGCAAAACAAATCCTCCTAGGGGAGAGATGCCCAGAGTAGTTCTTTTCAATTACCTGACATATCTACATTTCAATTTTTTTCTGATGATTTCAATAGTTTCTAGAACCCCGGGCTTTTTACAGCATGGGCTTACACAGCTAGTTGTTGGAGTAGAACTAATTTCCTATGAAGTCAGTAGACAAATTGGGAGAGCATGAGGTGTTCTGAAGTCACTGGAAAGGAGTGTGTGGTGCTCCTGATATCTCTGGAAATTGACAAAGGTCCAAGTCTTTAGAGTCCTGGTGTGTTCCTGTTTTGCTATATGGTTGCAAGACATGGAGGCTATCCAGTGACCTGAGATGAAGACTGGACTCCTTTGTGTCTACCATGTCTCTTCAGAGAATCCTTGGGTACCTCTGGTGTGACTTTGTGTCTAACGAGCAGTTGTTCATGGAATCCTGAATGAGGCCCATTATCTGCATTGTGACAGAGCAGCAGTTATGGCACTATGGCCATGTGGTGTGATTCCCCGAGGGTGATCCGGATCACAGAATTCTCATTGTTGAGGCCAAGGGGACACCCACGTAACACTTGGCTGAGGCAGATAGATGGTCATTTCCAGGGGGTAGGAATGGACTGGGCTGTACCAGTGCAATTTTCCCCAACCTGACCTGACCAGACCTGATAAGTAATACTATTATTATAATAGTATGTATTATAATAATGTATTATTGTATGTATTATTATAATTAATATGTATTATAAATATATTTAGATTTTGAACCTTCAGTACCCACTTACCTCTAATTACATTCTAAGACGTTCAAGCGATATTGATAGCAGAGTGGTGTCTCTGAGGCTGGTTCAAATCCAGTAAATGCCAGAAGTGACTCTACTCCATTGGACCCTTTAGCAAGGCCCTTAACCTGCAACTGCTTTGTCCTGGGTACGACGTTAATCTGCATCCAGCCTTGCAAGCAGATCCTCCAATTTACAGGGAAAACTTGGGGATCAGTGAGAGGATTGGCATTCCAGCCACTGTAAAAAATCCTCACACTGTTCCAGTATGGTGCTGAGGGGTAACCTGCTGCACTCAGGTCCCAATCTAGGTGGTTTGTTGTATGGTGGGTGTGGCAACACGCTATCAGTGGCTGCTCCCAACCTCTCTCCCTCTCTCTTAAGTGATATGCATCTCCCTTTTACATTCAATTCGCAGTTTTTCAATTAAAACAGTTTTAAAGCTGATTTCTACAGCTACATTTTCTACATTTTAAATGTCAATAGAAATTAAAAGAGATTCTTGGATTTTTAACAGTTTCATGCAACAACTATTCTTGTTTAGTTAGCCTTTTTTATGTACTAACATTTCATATTGTCTTATTTTCTGTACTTTCCTGTTTTCTCTGGTAATTTAGCAAAACAAAAATTAACCTTTGTTGACGTACAATGCATATTTTGCTAGTTTCTGTGTACTTTTTTATGTTATTAATATTGCTTTTGGTAATTGATAAAAATAATTTTGCCATTTCTATCACAATTTTCTTTTATGGGTGACGCCATTATGAGTTGCTGTTGTTTGTAACGCAGTGTTGGTTGCTGTGAAATGTGTCAGTTCTCTGCTTGTCTTAACGTTTTCTCTCCTGTTCATCCATTTCAATCTCGTTAGCGTTATCTGTAAGGCTTAATATATTTCTCTTAATCCCTCCCAGATAAACTCAATCCTGTCTTTGCATCAGAGAAAAAGTCAATTTGTTTAAATGCGGGTAAAGGGTTCAGCAGTCTATTTTTGTGAGAAATGTAAAATTTTTCTAACAGCTGGTAGTAATGGATTGAGAAAGAGAGGAACATATGAAAGTCTGAGTAGGTAATTTGCTCACATCATGGTGGGTAACAAGCTTTAGAGTTCTCTTTAACATTTTGAGGGTCTGTCCTGCAGTGTCCTATTTCCAAAGTGTATACAGTATTCATTTGACAAGTTACCCTCAGCCGGTTGGTTTAATTCATACTCTATGATCATATGCTGTAGTTTGTCTGAATTTTCTTTACATATGCTCAAATGGATTTACATTATTCTGATGCAGTGGGCTACGTTCTCAATTTTCCTATAGATCTATAAACCCATAGTCCCTTTTAAATTTCACTTAAATTCTTCCTTGGTCTTCTTATGAGCTTTAACAATTAAGAGATAATTATTATTTTTCCTCCAAATAATGTAGTCTCTTCTCCTAATTCCTCAAGATCCCGTTAGTTAAAATGTCTTGTGCACTGTATGATTGTTCATCAGAATCGTATAACTGGTAAAATGTAATAAAACCCTAAAACCTCAGCATGTACAAATGAAACAGGTTTGTCTGTATTGTATTTAAAGTTTCACTTACTTCCAATTGCACCATACTTTGCCTTGTGCTAATCAATTTAAAGATGGATGGTAATGGGCACCTGGGAATCAAGACAATTCAATTATGGACCTTTGTAGTAGTGACAATGCTCAGCTCCACCTTCTGATTTCAGCATTGTAATTTGACTATAGCTTTACAGCATGCCCTTTACTGAAGGATTGAGCCGACCCTCCCAGCACAATTCTTTCATGTTGTCTTCTACGCCTTCGTGCTTTGGTGATAAACATGGCTGTCTGGATCATACGGTGTGATGTTCTTTACCACTGCAGTCTGTTTCAAGCCAAACAGCACCCTGATGCTTTGTGAACATTTTGGTGAAAATCAGGACTTTGATTCTTAACTATATTTATTTGTCTGTGGGCTGTTTTTACCTTTCATATCCCATGTTTTACTTTTCAGTAGGCATTCTTATTCTTTTATATGTTAATTGTATATATTTTTATTATTATTCCATCACCTCTGTTTAAATTATGTAAAATTTTGGAATCACAATAATGATAAAAAGAGAGGAAAATATTACAGCAAATGTACAGTATTTTATAACACGGGATGATGATAAAAATAATACTACTTGTAATATTATTACTATAATAATTAATAATTAAAAGTAACATTGTGATATCATTCAATAACATTGCTGAATATGAAGTGCCAGTAATTTCCATACAATGTATTACATGCAATATATTGTTAGAGTGCAGTTATTGTAATGGAGCAACATTTCTACAGATACATGAAAGTGTTTATTCTGTTTTATATATACATATATATATATATATACAGTATATATTATTTTATATATATATATATTGTGGCAGGCGGCCGGGGTCCATGCCCAGCAGGGATGCCCCTGCACACTATATTCAAGCACCTGGAGCACTTCTGGGTGGACTATAAAAGGAGTCAGCGACCACCACTCAGCGGCCAGAATTGGGAGGAGGAGGACGAGGAGAAAGGACTGCTTTGATTTACTTTGTGTGCTGTGATTGGGACTGTGTATTGCCTGTGGGGTTCATGAGGATGACGTGGTCCACAGGTGAAGAAAAATAAATATTTGGTTTATTTTATGAGTGCCTCCGTGTGAATCTGTGTCGAGTTGGGTGCAATATAGTGCCTTTCTTACTATATATATATACATATATATATATATATATATATATAAAATGATATTGGCGCTTGGTTGGCGCCAACCCAACACAGACTGACAGCGGAGGCATGTGTAAAATAAACAAAAGATTTATTTTTTCTTCAGCCATGGGACACGTCTTCCTTGTGTCCCCCTGGCCCTACAAAGTCCTGAAACACAAAGAAAAATCACAGGGCAGCTTCATCCTCCTCCTCCTCACAACTCTGGCGCCCTGAGTAGTGGCTGCAAGCTTATAGCCCACCCGAAAATGTTGCAGGTGCTTGTTTACCTACTTCCGGCTGCACTTCCGGGTGTGGCTGCGCTCCCACCCAGAAAGGCTCGTGAAGCCGGGCAGCTCTATGCGGCTCCCCCTGGCAAAGACCACAGAGCCCAACCAAGGTGAGCTCCGGTGTTCCACGAAAGTGGCCCCTACGCAAACCAGGTGAAGTATACTGACTTTCACCCTCGTTCCTCTGCAGACCGTTCACAGGAAATCTCATCCAGTTTTCCAGTGCCCTCGATGACACCACTTCCATTTCTGGCAATCTTGGTGACATCACTTTCCGGTCCTGAAGACATCACTTCCTGGGTCCAGCGCCCACTATGACATCACTACCGGTTCTGACAACTTCACTTCCTGTCTTGGCCTTTAAAGCCACCATTTTGACAAACTTAAATCAGTTCTGTTTTGGACTCTGACTGGTGAAAAACACAACTACTTTACCCATTTGCAGCCAGGGTATAATATATGAGTAGCAACCCAAACCTTTTTTGATGTCTACCTCTACCTCCTTGTTGTGTTGGTTGGAAACAAGGGCCCTAAGGACCTTGGCTAACAGAGGGGGCCAACATCAGGTTCCAAGGAGCTAGGGACAGAATGGGCTAAAGAATCTAGTCCACCAGCATCAACAACGACGACACAAACTCCAATTAGCCAATATCAACATTGGAACACTCACTGAGAACTAGTAAGTGTCTTAGACAACTGATGTGTCAACCTTTCGTGCATGCAAGAAATGAAGTGGAAAGGTGAGAAAGAAAGAGACATTGCTATTCTACACTGGCCAAACCACAAACTGAAATGGAGCAGTGATCGCCATCAGTAAAAAGTGTCAGGACCAAGTCATGGAAGTCGTGTGTTTCTTGCCCCAAACAAGCTGCTCTGATGATGAAAACAACGATTTTTGTGAGATTCTTGATGTGCATCTCCAATTGACTGCTCCTGATTAATACATTTTTGTTGGTGGCGATTTGAATGGGCATGTAGCCCAGGTGAGAGACGGCTACGAACAAGTACATGATGATCAAGGCCTCGGTGATTGAAACAACGACTTGTGCTGCATACTGGACTGTGCAGAGGCTTACAATTTTGCCGTTACCAATGCACTTTTCTAGAAGGGACCAGTGCTCCCTGCCACCTATGCCAGTGGTGGATAATCCACACAAATGGACTACTAGTTACTACGGCAATGTGACCTGAAGCTAGTATCAAGCACAAAAGTGATCCTGTTCACGAACATCACCCCACAACACCACCTTCTTGTCCTGGATCTCCAATTCAGTTTTATACGTCTGCCAAGAGTGTGAAATGCTGACATAGAATGAATCAAGTGGTGGAAGCTTCCCCAACACAGGGACCAGATGGCACAATCCTTAGGCTTCCTCACTGTTAGCCTTGAATAGCCAGCAGGAGCCGCCTGGAATAATGCCACTGGGAACATCACCTATGTTTCCTCTGAGATTCTTGGAAAAATGAAGCCCGGCAAACACCTTGTTGAAAACGAAACATGGTGGTGGAATGAGGAAGGGCAAGTCACAGTCAAGGAGAAAAAGATGGCACAAAAGATATGGAAGCAGATGCACCACGAAGACTACCACCGTTGATTGAAGATGGCCAAAGCACAGCAGCAAAGAGAACAGTAGCCACAGAAAAGGCCAAACATTATCAAGAACTTTACAACCAACAGGACACGACTGAAGGTGCGAATAAGATCTTCCGCATTGCCAACTATTGAAACTGCCCAACCTGAGACATCAACAATGTCAAGAATCAAAGACAAGATTTTGTTGGGTTATAAATTGATCTATTTGTATGGAATGATTACAATGAATATTAATAAAATAAAAATATAAAAAAAAAATAAAAGAATCAAAGACAAAGAAACAAGTTCTATGGGACCCATCAGCTATTCTGTATATATACTGTATATATATATATATAGTAACAAGATCAAAAGAGACAGTAAGAATGTCGGGGAACCCGAGGGCAAATCCTGTATAACTGAAATAAGTTTTGATTAAAATAAAGCTAGTGAAGATGCAAAATTGAGTTCTATCAGACCAGAGTTCCATTCAGACAGTCCAAGATGGCAGTTCTTCCAGTCATATGGCTGCCAGGCAGAAAAAGGCGGATTCAGGTGGGAAGACACCAGAAGTGATGTTGTTGTAGCAGAGCTGTCAGTCTTCAATCTGAAGAGCGAGGAAAAGAGCGAGCGTTATTACACAGCACCAACCACTGGATTAGTGGAGAATTACCATCATCTGAGCCCTTAAACTGTCTCCCGTGCTCACGTGTGTGACTATATATATATATATATATATATATATATATATATATATATATATATATATATATATACATATAAAACCTGCAACAGACCATGTAAACATTTCTCAATAATTTGTGTTGTCTTTCTTTCACTTGTAATAAAACTGCAGTTTCTCCACTGACCTCTTCACTGGCTGAAAGTCCCCTCTCCAGCATGTGTCAAGGATACAAGACCCCAGATGACACCTCACAACTGACAACTTCCGTCTTGTACAGTGAATGCATAAGGAGGATTATGACCCTCTTTGGGGGTGGGAGTGCTATTGCGCATACAATTGCATAATGAAACTTTTCATAGTAAATTGACATGTTATCTATCATTTTAATTACTTTTCTTCCTTATAATAAATGAGACTGTGTGTTTCTTAATATGTCTTCTGTTTATTTATATATTTATTCATAGTGGTTTCCTTATTTAGGATGCCATTATTAATCAGTTTGGATGAGAGACATGTTTACTGCAATTGACATGGCAAATATCAGGCTTTTATCTGAATAGAAACTGGAGTGACAGTTCGCCCAAAGTACTGAACCTGTCACATGAACTGTAAGAAACAATGGCAGCTCACTTATTTCTTATTAATTATTTTATTTTTCCTGCAGCAGACGGATTTCCCCAGTGATCAATCTTGTTGTGGGGGATCGCTTATCATAATTCATAGCTTCCAAGACCTTGATCCTTCTCCAGGTTTGTAGTGACAGAGTATGCTGTCATTGTCAACTCAAGTAATTGCACGTTTATTTAAAAAACGTTGATCAAAATAATGAAATCCTAAAGAAGTCAGTCTCAAAAATGGTTAATTTTCCAAAAGCCAAATAACCAGCAAAATATTTTATTAAGATGACATGAAACATTAGAAATCATAATTATGTAAAATTATGCTTTTGTAGCTGCTCAGGTTTGTTAGGATATGTATCTCTCCATGCAAATTATATGATAATATATGCAAAAAGTGACATCTTTAATGCATGACATGGTGATATTAATAACCTATTAAATGCCTGTTTTTCTTCAGGAGTGTTTTGCATGTATATTTAGTACAGCTTTTACAAATCAACCTAAATGAGTCAAAAAGCGTACAAATTGCCGATGATAAAATGCTCCTATTAAAAGCTATAAAGATTTGTTGCACAAGATTTTTTTGAGGTTAAGTTAAAATAAAATTAAAAAACACACACAAAACAACCATCACATACTTCAAGTAGCTACTAGCAAGTAGTATTCTTTGTTTTCTCTGCCAAAAAACATTAATCTTGATTTCTTCTGTTAACCATCTGACCAGGTGTATTTTTACATAGCACATTTATTCAATTTTTATTATTTTTTTTCCTAACACTGGTACACTATTCACAAATTGGATTGGGATAAACACTTAAGGCAATGGATGGATATGTCTTCAAAGAGTCTTATTATTACAAGAACATGTACTTCAATCAGAGACCTATCTGATCTCAAAATTGTCCTCTACTCCATTACACAGAAAATACATTTGGGAGATTTTTGTGTCGATATCAATGAAGTAAAGACTATGGTACAGATACTGAAGAATTACACGTTTTCTGCACCAATGCTACTGTATATACAGTGGATCTGGAAAGTATAAAGACCACCTCTGTTTCTGCATACTTTATTGTGTTGTACTGTAGATTTAATTTTAAATAAGCACATTTGCCATTTTTGACCATCAATCTACAAGTTAACACATATTTTCAGAAAGGTTTGCAAATTTATTAAAAATAAAACACAGAAATCTCGTGTTTATATAACTATTCAGGTCCTTAACTCAGTAATTTGTGGAAGCCCCCTTTGGCAGCCATTACAGCCTTTGTAAGTCTTTGGTAAGTCTCTACAAACTTATCTGTACAGTTTATCCCATTCTTCATGGCAGATTCTCTCAATCTCTGTTAGATTGGATGAGGAGCGTCTGTAAACTGCCATCTTCAGGTCTCTTCAGAGATGTTCTGTGGGGTGAAGTCTCGGCTTTCCCTGGACCACTCGAGGACAGTCAAAGGCTTACCCCCAAAGCCACTTCAACAGGTGTCCTGGCTGTATGCTTTGGGTCATTGTCATGCTGAAATGTGAACTCTCACTCCAATGTAAGGTCACATGCACTGTGGAGGAGGTTTTCTTCAAGAACCTCTCTGTATTTGGCTGTATTCATCTTTCTCTCAACTCTGACCAGTCTCTTATTCCTACCCATAGCCTGATGCTGCCACTACCATGCTTCACCATAATGAATGGTATTAGGCAGGTGATGAGCAGTACCTGGTCTTCACCAGACCTACTGTTTGGAGTTCTGCCCAAAAAGGTCCATTTCTGTCTTAACTACCCAGTGAATCTTTTTCCTCATGGCCTCCGAGTCCAATCAGGCTGTCATATGCATTCTGCTCAAGAGTGGCTTCTTCTTAGCCACTCTACCATAAATACCTGATTGATGGAGTACTGCAGACATAGATGTCATTCTGAGAGGTTCTTCCATCCCATCAGACAAGTGAATCTTTTTCCTGAAGCTCTCAGAGTCCAAGCAGGCTGTCAAATGCCTCTTCGTCAAGGGTGGCTTCTCTCTAGCCATTCTACCATACATGCCTGATTAATGGAGTGCTGCTGAGATAATTGTCCTTCTGAGGACTTCTGAAGGTCAGTTACAATGTCCATTGTGTTCTTGGTCAACACTTTGAACAACGGCCTTCTTGCCCGGTTACTCACTTTTTTCCTGGATGGCTAACTCAAGGAAGAGGCTTTGTGGTTCCAAACTTTTTTTCATTTTATACATAATTATTGAGACCACTGTGCTCTTGTGAACATTCAAAGCTTTAGAAATGGTTTTATTAATTTGTCTTGATCCACGCCTCACCACTGTTTGATCACAGAGGTCTACAGAGAGCTCTTTAGACTTCATGGCTTGGCTGTATACTGATATGCAGTGTGAAGTGTGTGAAGACCTTATATGCACAGTGTGATGGACGGCCGACGGTTCAGTCCGGCTAGGTGGAAGCTCCCCTGGACGGCAACGGTTCCCTGGATTCCCTCAGGGCATCCTGGGACATGGAGTTCGTTTCCTCAGCCCTGTTGGGTGCCGTGGATGCCACCAGGGAGAGCTCACAAAGAACCTGGGGACTCCTACTGGTACTACAACCCGGAAGTACTTCAGAGTCACGAGGACAGAAGCCTGCAGTACTTCTGGGCTACTTAAGGACGGATGAGGTGGCGTTTGACCCGGGAGGAGCACTTCTGAGTCATGGACTATAAAATGGACTGCTGAAGACCCAGCAAGCAGGAGCCGGAGTTGGGTGGTAGAGTGACAGAGCTGCTGGGAGGAGTGGAGGATTATTGTGATTACTGATTATTGTAAGAATTGTGGCGAGTGTGGTGCTTTGTGCACTGTATTTGAAGAAAAATATTAAAATTCTTCTTGGTTCTTTTTACAGGTGTGTCTTGGATGTCTGTCTGGTGGGTTTCACGGGGCAACAGCGACCCCTAGCATCCACAATAGCTATATAAATATAAATATATTATCTAAAAATGCATGCATTTTGCCCATTGTGAGCATATGAATGGACAACTCGTTATGGGACACAAGGAACATGAGATTTTTTTCCTGGACATTTTTACATTGTTTAAGGGGTTCCAGCATTGGTCTATGAAAACATTAGATTTTTTTTTTTCCAGAGACATTGGGAGGTGGAGTGGTGGCTCCGAGGCTAAGGATCTGCACTGGTAATCAGAAGGTTGCTGGTTCAAATCCTGTAAATGCCAAAAGTGTTGGGCCCTTGAACAAGGCCCTTAATCTGCAATCACTCTGTGCCAACCTGCAGGAATAAAAACTCACACTGCTCCATTCCATCTGAACTAGCGTGTGGTGCTGAAGTGCCACTCATTGAATGGCTGCACTTGGGTCCTAATCTGGGATCCTGAGTTGGTTTGTCATGTGGTGGGTGCGGCAATGCGCTGTATCAGTGTGTGCTCCTAACCTCAGACATCACTATAGGATGGGGGGAGTAACATTTTAAAAATATTTTTGCTTGTGGTGTTCCTTTAATCTAACCTGAATTCTACAATGTTTGTCCTGAAAGGTGCACAATTCTGTTTTACAATTAGAAGGTGCTATTGGACATGTAAAAGATGAAAATATACAAGTTGAAATAACCACTGTCAGTGTAAATTTGAAACAGTAAATGAATCAGTAACTGAAGAGGCACAGCATGATTCTCGGTTTTTGTAATAAATGATTTTGAAAATAAATTAGTGTTTTTTAAGTAGTTTTTCATATTTCAAATTTTTGCACTGGTGGATCTGTTTGAGATATCTCAAGGAAAAAACCTTTCCCAACAGATTACTTTATAGTGAACTAATAGTGAACTTTATAAGTGAACTAAAATTCAACTAAGGAGCTAAGCTGTTTCACATTCAATTACTGGTAACATCAACATTAGAACAATCTAGACAAGAACAGACCACTCAGCCCAAAAAGCTTGCCATTCCTATTCACTTAGTTCTTCTAAAATATCATCAGGTTAAGTTTGCAAGTCCCTAAAGTCTTATTGTCTACTACACTACTTGGTAGCTTATTCCATGTGTCTGTGGTCCTCTAAAGAAAAACTTCCTAATTTTGTGTGTGAACTCAATTTAAAGTCACAGTCTCAATCCAATGCACTAATTTCCTTCATAATTTTAAATAATTCAATCATGTCTCCTCTTAATCTTCTTTTACTTAAACTGGAAAAGCTCAGCTCTTTTAATCTTTCTTCATAATTCATCTCTTGTAGCCCTGGAATCAGCCAAGTCGCTCTTCTCTGGACCTTTTCTAGTGCTGCTATGTCCTTTTTGTAGCTTGGAGACCAAATCTGCACACAGTACTCCAGATGAGGGCTCACCAGTGTGTGACAAAGCTTGAGCAGAACCTCTTTGGACTTGTACTCCACACGTCGGGGTGCTATATAACATGACATTATGTTAGCCTTTTTAATGGCTTCTGAACATTGCCTGGTAGATGATAGTGTCAAGTCCACTACGACTCCTAAATCCTGCTCATAAGGTGTACTTTTGATTTTCAGACCTCCCACTGTGTATTCAAGCCTAACCTTTTTACTTCCTACATGTGATACTTTACATTTACTTAGTTTAAATTTCATCTGCCATAAATCTGCCCAACCCTGTATGCTCTCCAAGTCCCTCTGTAATGATACAATGGATTCAAGATCATCTGCCAAACCACCTAGCTTGGTGTCATCTACAAATTTAACCAGCTTTTACTTTTTTTTTCCTATCCAAATCATTTATATATGTTAAAAATAGCAGTATCCCTAGTACTGAACCCTGTGGTGTCCTAAACATCAGTCTAATCTGACAAGGTCCCTCGCACCACAACTGTCTGCTTTCTGTGTCTGAGTCAATTCTGTATTCATTTATAAACATCACCTTGAACTCCCACTTCTTTTAGTTTGATGCCTAACCTCAATTGTGGCACCTTAACAACTGCTTTCTGAAAGTCAAGATAAATAATATCATCAGCTCCACTTTGATTGTATACTTTTGTTACTTCCTCATAGAATTCCACCATGTTGGTAAAACACAACCTGCCTCTTCTGAACCCATGTTGACTGTTCAGTGAAACCTCTGATCTTGCCATGCGTTGCTCAATCTTATCCTTAATAAATCCTTCCATTAATTAATCTCTATTGCATATTAAGGTTACTGGCCTGTAGCTACTTGGATCTGTCTGATCATCCTTTTTATATAACGGGATAATATTTGCCATTTTCCAATCAATTTCCACAGTACACTGTGTCTTCCTAACAATATGCATCATGGGTTTCTATACGTACTCGCTAACCTCCTTAAGAACTTGAGGGTAAATATTATCTGGTCCTGGTAATTTGCTTGATTTCAGGCCTATTTAATCTGAGCAGCACTTCTCCCTCTACAGTTTCCAAATCACTCAGTAGTCTGAGTAGTCCCATTTACCACTGGGAGGTTATCCACTTCCTCAGATGTGAAGACCACAGAAAAATGTCTGTTTTTTTATTTCCATTTACTATTCCTGATGAACTTTACCTCCTCATTGACTGTTGTTTTACCACTAAAAGAATCTCTTAGATAGTTTTTCACCTTTTCTGCTATTTTCCTCTCTAACTGCCTTTAGGCCCCCCTAATATCCTTCTTAATGGTTGCCCTCATTTTCTCATATGCCTTACAATTCACACTGGTCTTATTAGACTTATACAATTTATTTGTCTGTTTTTTACTTTGCAGCTTCTTTTGTAGCACTACATTAAACAACTGCAGAGTTTTTTAAAATCTCCTATTAGTTCCAAATGTATGTACCTGTCCTACATTACACGTAAAACGTTTTGAAACCTGTTCCACTGCTCCACGACTGTCTCAGCTCTGTCTCAGCTACTGCCCATTTTTTACCCACAAAGGAACTGATGTTTCTGTTACTTACTAAGACGCTGGTTACTTACTAACAAAGACACCTTTCTCAGCTACTGCTGCTTTCAGCCCTGCCTTTGCCGACTCTAGCTTGAATACAAAAGAAAAGTACAAGTAATAAGTACGTTTTCCAAAAGCTCCCCCAAACACTCAGCTGCTTTTGCTCCTGTGCAGGTGAAAAAAAATTTAAAAAGCCGTTTAATAGGAAAAAAAATCTTTAAAAAGCCCCACAGAATTCCTTAGTGGCAACCAAAAAACAAAGTTTTTAGGTGCAAAATGTATTTTTAAATTAACTCTTATAACAGAGAACACAAAACTCTTTTCTGCTTCTCCTTCATTTGCAAAGATGATGTCAGTACGTCTCCCAACAGCTAATATGGAAAGTAAACTAGAGCAACAAGCCGTGCTATCCTGTAGGTGGCACTATATCAGGAAAAAGATGTTTAGGAGTCTGAATAAAGTGCATGGGGATTCCACCTTAGGCTGGTTAAATATTTACATCTTGGTATGTGTTCTCAAATTTGAGGAACGGCATTCACATGGACGTTTGACTTTCTTCCCTATGGTTGATTTTTTCAGGGAATCTTATTCAACTATTCACAGTACTTCCTGAAATTTTCAGGTCTGTAGGCAATCATGGAGACAAGAAATGCAGGCAGAAGTGAATGTGGTGTGCGTCCGTGACTTCATTTCCCCGATGAGAACAAACAAGTGCTCAGGCTCTACCACATTTTCACCGTGGTTTATTTCTAGTAGAAAGCTTCAAGAAGGTGGAAGTTCACTGTGGTGAACTAACACTGACTCAGAGAACTGTTCAGACATCTACACAAAGAAATGTTTGGCTGAAGATCTCCAAAATCTCAAAAGAGTTCCTTCACCACAACAACACTCCTGTGCATCAAGCCACCAAGACCATCATCTTCATTGGTGCATATGGAATCAACCTTTTGGATGTCTTACACTACTCACCTGACCTGAACCCCTTTTGATTTCTAGGTGTTCTCCAAAGCTAAGGCCAGTATGCGTGGAAAATGCTATGAGGATGGAGAAGCCTCGATCAAGACAGGGAATGAAAAACTGGCAAAGCTGAAAAAAAGGTTTGTGTGGAAGAGGGGTTTGAAAAATGGATCCTCATATTGTAAATGTGCATTGACGTCAGCAGTGATTATGTAAAGAAGTAGAGAATGAATAAGGTTTCTGAGAAAAATATGGAAGTCAGTCAGTCATTTTCCATCCTGCTATATCCTAACATAGGGTCACAGGGGTCTGCTGGAGCCAATCCCAGCCAGCACAGGGCGCATGGCAGGAACAAATCCCGGGCAGGGCGCCAGCCCACCGCAGGACACACACACACACACACACCCACACCAAGCACACACTAGGGACAATTATGTGTTTTATTTCTATTAAAGTAAATAGAATTTTGGAACTTTCCTCTTACATTACACATTATACATTGTGACCAGCAGGGTGTGCCACTCAGCTCCTAAACCACAAGACACAATTTTCACAAGACCGACCTAAGTTCAAACAAAAGATATTATTTTACAATACCTTTACAGACATCCAAATCCTTTTCCATAACAGTATACTACAATATATTATCTTGTCTTCTTCCACATCTGCACCTTGTACACTTCTCCACTCTCCTCCTGACTCTGACTACTCATGCGGGAAACTCAGTTTCTTTTATGCCGGACCCGGTGGTACCTTCTGTGCCACAGCATTACACTCTGGAAGCAGTTCCTTGTCTGGTGGAAGCCATTCAAAGAGGGTATCCATGGTATTACCCAAGATCCCCATGGGACTACAATTCCCTGCCTGCCCTGTGATTATCCCTATGGGAGTACCAGCAGTGGGATGCTGCCATCGTGTGCACGTGGAGATATAACTCCTGGGAGCAGCCAACTTCTGTCCTTCCAAACTGGCCTCCCATTCTGGCAAAGGAACCTGCCTTCATCCTTTTTGGGGATGCCTGTCTATCCAACATGGCACTCACAACATATACTAAATAAAACATAAACATAACAATATTACCAAATATTGTATAAACATTTGACAAATATTTTATAATAAATAAAAAAGACAAGGAAAAAGGATGTAAACTTAAGCCCTTAATACATACTGTACAAGGACTTAAAAATGTATCCTTCAATGATAGCTTATATTCCACTTTTTAGATTTTTGTAGATTATTACTATTATTATATTGATATTAGTGAGCACTGTAGCATCTTTTTAAACAAGAAATTTGTCATTGAGTTTCACTAGGCCATGCTGTTTAAAGTCACATAAAACATTAACCTAACTCTATATTAGTAAATGTAATCTAGTCATCTGAAAACACATAATACAGTAAAGTAAAAATGTTGGCCCCATGAACCTGTGTTGGAATGAGTGGGTTTAAATGACAACTAGATAAATGTGGTGATTGTGTCCACTACACATGCAGAATAAAAATGAGATTTATAAAAAAAAAAAACTCAATTCTTATGTCAGATATAAGTCTACCATTTGACAAAATAGTCCTAAACAATCATGTCAGCTGTTATTAAACTTACAGTAAAAAGCTAACAGTTAAATAGTATTGTGTGTTGTAAAGGCAGCATGGTTACCCAGTTGCTGTTTTTTCTTTTTCTCCATGCCTTTGTGGAATTTGTTCTGTGTACTCCAAAACCTAAAACCTTGCACATAGTCTAAATTTGCTCTTGAGTATAGATTTTGCGTGGGTGGTCCTTAAAATGAACATCCCTCTGTCCAGGGTTGGTTCCTACCTCATAGTCAGTTTAGTTTACTAGTGTGAAAGTAAACAGAGGACTAGATAGAGAGGTTTTGGGGTCCCGGATAATGCCCTTATTAATTTGGATGTCTGAAATACAGAAAATAGACAGCACAACTGTGCTTAACTAGGCTTGGCATAATGCCATTGTATAAAAATGGAGAAAAAGATTATAGAGGCGCAGAGCTGCTTCTCCCTACATGTCAGGTCAGACTGGGGAGCATATACTGGCACAGCGTGTTGCCGCACCCACCACATGACAAAATAGCTCCAGATTCTGGTTGGCAACCCCCCAGGTAGACATGTGGTCCAGTGCAACCCCCTGGAAATAACCATCTATCTGCCACAGCCAGGTGTTACGTGGACATTCCCTTGGCCTGGTCAAGCCACTCAGGTCTTCAACAATGAGGATCCTGTGAGCCTGATTACCCTCAGGGAATCACGCTACATGGCCGTAGTGCTGTAACTGATCCTCCCTCACAATACAGGTCATGTGCCTCATTCAAGACTCCATGAGCAAATGCTCATTTGACACAAAATTAAACCAGCAGTACCTACGGATTTTCCGAAGAGACACAGTACCAAAGGAGTCCAGTCTTTGTCTCAGGTCACTGGATAGCATCCATGTCTCATAACCATATACCAAACCAGGATGCACCAGGATTCTCAACACTTTGACTTCCATCTTTTTGCAGATATCAGAAGCACCGCACACCCCTTTCCAGTGACCCCATGACTCCCCCATGCTGTCCCAATACGTCTACTGACTTCATAGGAGGAGTCACCAGAGACATGAATGTCACTGCCGAGGTAAGTTAACCTCTCGACAGGGTCGACACTCTCTCCGCAGACAGACGCACTGCTGATTGGCTGTGCCCAAGAGGTCATTAAAGGCCTGGATCTTGGTTTTTATCAGGACACTCACAAGGACAGACAGACAGACTCCTAGCTTAGTCTCTCGTGAGCCTGGATCAGAGCCTCCATTGCATCCGCGAAGACCTAAGTATCGTCGGCAAAGTCAAGATCAGTGAATCTTTCTTCACCAACAGATGCCCCACAGCCGCTGGACCCCACAACCCTGCCCATCACCCAGTCCATGCAGCCTTGAACAGAGTAGGAACAACAACACACCCCAGAATGAACTGGGAAAAACGAAGAGGTTCTGCCTCCACTCTGCACAGCACTCACAGTACCAGTGGATGGTCTGATGATGATGCCAACTTTCGGTGGTGACTTCAGTTTCGATACCCTGCTGACCAGAAGGGGTGGGTTTACATAGCCAGAGGAAGTGACCTCAGTGGTCATCCAACTGTTTCTTTCTTTCCCTCCACTCTAGGGAAACAAATGGAAAAAAAGATAGAGGAGGTGTCACACAGAATTCTTTTGCTGTATTAAAACTGTAAAATGTTCCCTACACTTGCGTGTCTGACACTGGCTAAAGCACTGGAGTTTAATCCTCAGGACTGCCTGTTCAGTCTCTTTCTGCCATTATGAGAAAGTCATGTAACCTGCCTATGCTCCAATTTGAGCAAATCAATGTAAGCAATAGTACCGTATCCCAGTAATTACAGTAACTTATGATGCTGTTTGGCGGACTTTATCAAATAAAGGAGGCCAGCTTGCACCAAATGCTTCCAGGAGAGGCTGCAGCCTCCAGCACCCTTGAATTGCATTAAGTGGCACTTGAGGGCATTACAAAGACCTATGCTACTCCAAATGCCCCTCATGTTTGTTCTGTGCAGAGTCATCAAGAAATATTAGAAGGTATACACCTGCATGAGTCATTTCTGTAATGTCGTTCCAAAATGACCTGAACAGCAGCACCTTCCTTGGATACCAGATTTCCTATTAATGCTCCATATTTCACCATCTGAAATCCGACTTGCCAATTAGCTCAGGGTAACACCTTGAAAAGAAGGGCAGTAGCACCATGCTTGACTTCTGAGATGCCTGTGAGAAAAGGTGAAGGAGGCTCACTTCTAAATAAAGAAAGGTCACACGCCACTATGTGCTTTTGTTTAATTTCTTTAAAAAACTGCTAATTTTGTAATGCACAGTTTTAATTGACCATTTGTGTAATATTTAAATTTGAGTGATCACATTTTTTATTTAAAAAAATAATTGAATATCTCACCAATTTGATTAAAAAAATAGTATTTTGTGGTGGTTACCATTTTTGGACTAATGTAATGTAATTGGGAATGTTAATGAAACGCTTTAGAAGCCTCTAGACCCGACCTTAATGAAGTCGTGATCCTTCACTTCTGTCGGAGTTAAATGACAGCCTCAGCCATCATGATGGTTTATATGCTGTTCATGGTGTAGTTGGGCCAGGGAACAGTGTCTGAGTGTTCAGATTCGGAACAATGCCCTCCCGTCTCCTCAGCCTAACATTCAGACCACTGGCAGCCTGTGTCTTGGTGAAACTGCCCTTCCCATAATCCATTTGTGGCATACAATCAGCAGGCCAATGAATTTTTCAACTCCTTCTAATACCATTAAAAGTGAGTTCCTCATCTGTACTTTTTTCACAAATTCCAAATTAAGAGATACGACAGATTCTGCCCAACATGAAGTTTTGTGAGCGCCCACCAGCACTTTTGGATTGTTTTCTTTATCCTCTTTAACAAAGCTGTTTGATTGACTGCTGGAAAACACTGAAGATGATATGAAGCATTTTTTTAATTAATTTCAGCCTGTACTTTATATGGTGCCTTTGACATATAGAACCACCCTAAAGTGCTTCTTCAGACAAAGAACAACAACAATCTGAGAAAGGATTAAATAAAAATTCTTAAATACACAGAAGGTAAGTGGACCCTGGAGCGGATAGGCACTCCACCCAGACTTGGCTCCTGTCTTGTGCTCGAGGCTGCTGGTGAAGCTCCAGTCTGCTATGATTTCAGTTCTTTTTAAATTATTTTCTCATTTCCTTGAGCTCTGCTTGTTACATTCTGTATTGGAATTTAGTTATTTAGAATCAGTCAGTCAGTCAGTCAGTCATTTTCCAACTCGCTATATCCTAACACAGGGCCACGGGGGCCAGCACAGGGCGCATGGCAGGAACAAATCCCGGGCAGGGCGCCAGACCACTGCAGGGCACACACACACACACACACCAAGCACACACTAGAGACAATTTAAAATCGCATTCCCGTCCACCCATAGACGCAGGACACACAAATCATAGAACCCAATTTTGGTATTAGTTTTCTGAGTAAAAATAAATATTGTGGCCTATAGAAGGTGTAGCAGCACCCCAACTCCCAGACGCAATTGTCAACGCACAAGTCCAGGGTACTAAATGAGAATATTAATTAATTACAATTAACAGATTCACAGATTCACAATTCCAAGCCAAATAACTCTCTCTTCCTTCTCTTCCTATTCATCTATGCTCCTATGCAAAGGGGAGCTTTGTTCACCTCCTCCTGAGTTTAAGATTTCCTTTTAAACCTGAAAATGGTCAGACAGACAGATCCTCTCTGTGACAAGTGAGCCTGCCCCAGCAGCTGCCCCTACAGGCTCCCAACAAGGTTACCCAACAAAACTACAACTCCAGTGCAACCCTATAGGTGTCCAAGCGGGAAGCATGCCAGGTGGATGTGGCCCCCCATTGTAGTGGGGGAACACATGGCCAGAGGAAGCAGTCTCCCGCTGTCCCTCCATTATAAACACCTCCTGACTGGGAAATGTTCCACAAACCAACCCTGTCTGGATTTATTCCATTCATCCATTCATCCATCCATCCATCCATTATCCAACCCGCCATATCCTATCTACAGGGTCATGGAGGTCTGCTGGAGCCAATCCCAGCCAACACAGGGAGCAAGGCAGGAAACAAACCCTGGGTAGGGTGCCAGCCCACCGCAGGGCGCACACACAGACACAGACACACACCAAGCACACACTAGGGACAATTTAGAATCGCATTCCCGTCCACCCATATCCCTTCTTTACAAAGGACACATGGCCAGATAAGGAACTGGGATGCCAGCCAACCTGTGTCATCTATGGGAATTTATATTTTTCATGTCGTTATCTAATGCCATCTTTATTTTTTGAGTGTTGCCATTTTGAGAGTCAGTCGCTATGGTGTTGCTGTGCAATGACCCCAGGGGCTTTGGGATAAAAGGTCGACTCTTTGCACTTCCTGGTCATCCGAGTTTGCGGATAAACTTAAAGAATTTTTTGCATGATTATTATTATTATTCGTTGTTAGTGCTTTTGACTAATTAGCTGGCTTAGCATTTAGGATTCTCAAAAGAAAGGACAGATTCTCAGTTGAGACCTTTTGGCTAAGTTTTTTTGTATTTTCTGCTCCATTATTCTAAAAATTTGTCCTTTCCTTTGGATTCTGAAAGCATTCAGGCCCTTTTACTTTCTGCACATTAGAGTCTTAACACTTATGTATATATTTCAATTTTTGATTGTTAATAAATTTGCAAGCCTTTCTAAAAGCATGTTTTCACTTTGTCATTATGGGTTATTGAGTATAGATTGGGCAAAATGGGCAAAAATAGCAAATGTATCCATTTAAAATTAAATCAATTTGATAAAGTGACAGGGTCTGAGTGCTTTCTGAATCCACTTTTTAACACAGTTCACCACAACCTTGTAGTAGTTTAGATGGGTTAAAGAACTGAATAAATGGTGGGGTTATTGAACAATTGATTTTTTAAAATAAAATAATAAAACAGTTATTAAATAAATCATAAAAGAAAGAGGGGAAAAGTGGCATACTAGGCCTTTTGGCATTTGGCAGGCCTGTCACTCTATGGGGTCTGCACATTCTCTAAACACCTGTCATTGCCACATACCTCAGGTTCCTCGTATACCCAAAACTTAAATGTGTTCATTTATTAAGTAGATAGATAGATAGATAGATAGATAGATAGATAGATAGATAGATAGATAGATAGATAGATAGATAGATAGATAGATAGATAGATAGATAGATAGATAGATACTTTATTAATCCCCAAGGGGAAATTCACATACTCCAGCAGCAGCATACTGATAAAAAACAATATTAAATAAAGAGTGATAAAAACACAGTGCAAGTCTATGTGAATGTGCCCTCTGAATGACCACCACCTTGTTGAGTCCCACAATGTTGCCTTGAACACAGCACTTTGCTGATATCTTCTGGCTGAATGTACACCCTTTAGTCTTGAAAATAGATAGTTTGATGGGTGTTATTCTTGAATCCCTATTACATTTTAAAGGCCTCAAAACTCAGTAGTGAATTGCTTGGTATGGTATGGGATGAGGGCGGCACGGTGGCACAGTGGGTAGCGCTGCTGCCTCGCAGTTAGGAGACCCGGGTTTGCTTCCCGGGTCCTCCCTGCATGGAGTTTGCATGTTCTCCCCATGTCTGCATGGGTTTCCTCTGGGTACTCTAGTTTCCTCCCACAGTCCAAAGACATGCAGGTTAGGTGCATTGGCGATTCTAAATTGTCCCTAGTGTGTGCATGGTGTGTGGGTGTGTGTGTGTGTGCGCGCGCACCTTGCGGTGGGCTGGCGCCCTGCCCAGGATTTGTTTCCTGCCTTGTGCCCTGTGTTGGCTGGGATTGGCTCCAGCAGACACCCCGTGACCCTGTAGTTAGGATACAGCGGGTTGGATAATGGATGGATGGATGGTATGGGATGATTGTGGCAGGCCGAAGACCATCTACTTTAACATGATGTTCCTTTATTAGAGCTTCCAAGTGAGCTGTTTATACTACAGATATACCCATCATTTATTTTCTAAATGCCAATTATGGAAATTGTTCACATCCATCACTTAATGACACTTTTCTCAGTTATTTTCACCTACTTGGTGCTATTGCTACTTCAGTCAAACTGCTTTTCTAAAACTACGAATTAGATTATCAGAATAAACAGGGGTAGACACGGTATAAAGCCATCGTGTAATTTTGAGACAAGAATAGTGACTAGCATGTATCAAAGTAGGGGGGTAGAAAATTAGATACAGTAGATAGAAACATGATTTATTATTCATTTATTTTTTAATAGATATTTAGAAAAATCAATCAATAAATGTGATGTATTAGATAGATGGATAAGAAAGTCACAATATAACAGATATTTAAGATTCTGTGTGATAAATACATAGGATAGTCACTATAAGATAGATAGATAGATAGATAGATAGATAGATAGATAGATAGATAGATAGATAGATAGATAGATAGATAGATAGATAGAGTGCATCCGGAAAGTATTCACAGCGCATCACTTTTTCCACATTTTGTTATGTTACAGCCTTATTCCAAAATGGATTAAATTCATTTTTTTCCTCAGAATTCTACACACAACACCCCATAATGACAACGTGAAAAAAGTTTACTTGAGGTTTTTGCAAATTCATTAAAAATAAAAAAAACTGAGAAAGCACATGTACATAAGTATTCACAGCCTTTGCTCAATACTTTGTCGATGCACCTTTGGCAGCAATTACAGCCTTAAGTCTTTTTGAATATGATGCCACAAGCTTGGCACACCTATCCTTGGCCAGTTTCACCCATTCTTCTTTGCAGCACCTCTCAAGCTCCATCAGGTTGGATGGGAAGCGTCGGTGCACAGCCATTTTAAGATCTCTCCAGAGATGTTCAATCGGATTTAAGTCTGGGCTCTGGCTGGGCCACTCAAGGACATTCACAGAGGTGTCCTGAAGCCACTCCTTTGATATTTTGGCTGTGTGCTTAGGGTCGTTGTCCTGCTGAAAGATGAACCGTCGCCCCAGTCTGAGGTCAAGAGCGCTCTGGAGCAGGTTTTCATCCAGGATGTCTCTAAACATTGCTGCAGTCATCTTTCCCTTTATCCTGACTAGTCTCCCAGTCCCTGCCGCTGAAAAACATCCCCACAGCATGATGCTGCCACCACCATGCTTCACTGTAGGGATGGTATTGGCCTGGTGGTGCCTGGTTTCCTCCAAACGTGACGCCTGGCATTCACACCAAAGAGTTCAATCTTTTCTTTCTCATGGTCTGAGAGTCCTTCAGGTGCCTTTTGGCAAACTCCAGGCGGGCTGCCATGTGCCTTTTACTAAGGAGTGGCTTCCATCTGGCCACTCTACCATATTGGTGGATTGTTGCAGAGATGGTTGTCCTTCTGGAAGGTTCTCCTCTCTCCACAGAGGACCTCTGGAGCTCTGACAGAGTGCCCATCGGGTTCTTGGTCACCTCCCTGACTAAGGCCATTCTCCCCCGATCACTCAGTTTAGATGGCCGGCCAGCTCTCGGAAGAGTCCTGGTGGTTTCGAACTTCTTCCACTTATGGATGATGGAGGCCACTGTGCTCATTGGGACCTTCAAAGCAGCAGAAATTTTTCTGTAACCTTCCCCAGATTTGTGCCTCGAGACAATCCTGTCTCGGAGGTCTACAGACAATTCCTTTGACTTCATGCTTGGTTTGTGCTCTGACATGAACTGTCAACTGTGGGACCTTATATAGACAGGTGTGTACCTTTTCAAATCATGTCCAATCAACTGAATTTACCACAGGTGGACTCCAATTAAGCTGCAGAAACATCTCAAGGATGATCAGGAGAAACAGGATGCACCTGAGCTCAATTTTGAGCTTCATGGCAAAGGCTGTGAATACTTATGTACATGTGCTTTCTCAATTTTTTTATTTTTAATAAATTTGCAAAAACCTCAAGTAAAATTTTTTCACTTTGTGATTATGGGGTGTTGTGTGTAGAATTTTGAGGAAAAAAATTAATTTAATCCATTTTGGAATAAGGCTGTAACATAACAAAATGTGGAAAAAGTGATGCGCTGTGAATACTTTCCGGATGCACTGTAGATAGATAGGAAATGCACTATATAATAGATAGATAGATAGATAGATAGATAGATAGATAGATAGATAGATAGATAGATAGATAGATAGATAGATAGATAGATAGATAGATAGATAGATAGAAAAGTCACTTTATACCAGATAGATAGACAGAGAGACAAGAAAGTCACTATATAATAGATAGATAAGTAGGATACTATATGATAAATATGTAAGTAGGTAAAGGTGCTGTATTAGAAAGATCGAGGGTGTCATGCATGTGTGCCTGGGAAACAGCTTTCTGGCTCAGTAAACGATTCCACCCCAGGGCAAGTGAGGGCGCTAATCCTAACAGTATTGTCTCTTTCCCCAGCAGCATCAAAGGGCCACTTAAGGAAGACGTGTAGCTCTACTTTTCTCCCCCCGAGTGGATTCTGCTCCTTTTTGACACCTTCACTATTAAAATCATGCAACACAGGAGCTGTCTGTGAGACCTTAACCGACGAAAGACGAGAAGAGAACATCCTAATCCCAAACCACAAGATCCTGCAATAAAACAACACTAACGAGACCCATTTTTTTTCATTTCATTTTGTTGCTGCAAGGTTGTACTTTTTGTTGATGTTAAACAAGATGACCTGGCGAACACCCCATCATTTAGCCGGCTTACGACAGTCTGTTCCTGCCACATTACAATGGACAAGATTGTTAAAATATAATAAATCTTAATCTTTCAGCTGTTCCTGTTAAGGGTTTCCAAAGCGGGTCATCTTTTTCCATATCTTCCTGTCCTCTGCATCTTGCTCTTTCACACTCACCACCTGCATGTCCTCTTTCACACATCCAAAAACCTCCTCTTAGGCCTTCCTCTTTTCCTCTTGCCTGGCAGCTCTATCGCTAGTATCGTTCTTCCAATATACCCAGCATCTCTCCTCTGCACATGTCATCCTACAGACCACATTCATAAGCTGCCTAACTACTTTTTTCCCTGCTACTCCTTTGCAGTCTCCATTCTCCTTCAGAGTTACCTGCATAGGATATAATTCACCTGTGAGCATCTTCCTCCACTCTTGTATGTTGTCCTGTGTTCCTTCCTCTTCTTAACATATACATTCACAAAAGCAATGTCCATCCTTTTTGTAAAATCCATAACCATCTGACCTTGTGCATTTCTCTCCTTGACACCATACCTACCCATCACCTCCTCGTCTCCTCTGTTCCCTTCACCAACTTGTTCATTGAAATCCGCTCCAATCACCACTCTGTCTCTCTGGTACACTCTCCACCACTTCATCCAAATCACTTCAGAAATCTTCTTTCTCATCCATTGTACACCCAACCTATGGGGTGTATGCACTGACAACATTCATCATCACACCTTCAATTTCCAGCTTCAAAATCATCACTCTGTCTGACACTCTTTTCACTTCCAAAACACTCTTGATATACAGTTCCTTCAGGATAACGCTTGCTCTAGTTCTACTCCAATCCACACCATGTTAGAACAATTTGAACTCTCCTCCGATCCACCTGGCCTCACTCTCCTTCCATTTAGTCTCTTGCACGCACAATATATCAACCTTCCTTCTCTCCATCATATCAACTAACTCTCTCCCTTTACCAATTTTACTGCCAAAATTCAAAGTTCCTACCCTCAGTTTCATTCTCTTTACCTTCCTCCTCTCCTTCTAACTCTGGATACGCCTTCGCTGTCTTCTTCTTCTTTGGCCAACAGTAACCCAATTTCCCCCAGTACTCTGTTGGCTAACAGTACTGGATGAGGCCGTTGTTAACCTGGGCCTCAACTGATCCAGTATGGAAATCTGTATTGTTGTCCGCATATTGATCTGGCAACATTTTACTTCGGATACCCTCCCTAACGTAACCCTACCTATTTATCTGGGCATGAGACCGGCATGAACACACATAATGGTTTGTGCATCCCCCATGGTTGGGTTGTCAAAATATAATAAATAGATATTGAAAATTCATTTTGATTGATAAATAGATATGTAAGAAGGTATATGATAAAAAAATTAATGGCACTCAGATTTATTTCAATTCTCTCATTTGCTACTGCTTTCAGTGGGTCCAAAGTGCATGCATCATATACAGTAAGAAGTAAATGGATACACAGATAGATATACACATTGATTTGTAAGATGCTATATGACAGGCAGGTAGATAAATATGTAAGGTACTGTATGATAACTAGATTGATGGATAAATAGTTAGATTATATCTTATTAATCCCTGAAACTGAAATTCACTTTCGTCAGCTGTAACTCAGAACATGAAGTCATAAGGCAAAACAGTAAAACCAAAGCAGAAATTATAACACAAGTGTAGACCTAGAACTATGCATATAATATACTAATGATAATAGAATAAGAAGAAATAAAGTGTACTGTGGAATGTATTTGCAAGGGAAGGACAACCAGTTGGTCTTGGCATCTTCTACAGACTCCTGAAAAAAAAAGTTTGTCTTCTTTAGAAGCATTGTTAGCTCTGTTCGGCACTCCGTTGTACTGGAATAAGATGCTCAGAACATAAATAATCAAATTATTATTCTTGTTATAGGCTGTATACTGAAATACATTTAAGTGGGGTTGAAAAGTGAAAAAAATTATTACTATTATAATCATTAAGTTGATACCTTTAAACTTTATGTTGGAATAAATGTAATGAGTAAGATTACATCTCTCTGTGTATTTCTGTCTCCAGGAGCTCTGAACCAAAAGATGTGTTCAGGTTAATCTGCGACTCTAAATTGGCCCAGTGTGAAAGTGTGTGTATGAGTGTGCACAATGCTACTGAATGAAGTATCAGCTGTCTACACCTCTGAACTGGATAACTGATTTTGGAAAGGGATGAATTATTATTACTAATTTAGTACCGCAGTGAACTGTTTAAGAGCAACTTTGAATGTCTTCTTATTGTCCATTCATTGCTTTAACCACTTATCCATAGCATGATCACAGGGCAGCTGAAGCATATCCAAGCAAAGCAGAAACATCATCTGGACATGGTGCCAGTCCATCACAGGGTGAAGACACACAGGCCAGTTCAGCAACACCAATTCACGTAACTTGAATGTCTTTGGGAGGAAACCCACCCAAAACCCAGAAGGAGAAAACCGCACTACCACTGTGTCACTCGAGATCAGCATTAACTGACTTCAGTTCAATTCAGTTTATTTTTGTGTAGTGCTTTTCACCAAGTACCTGCTTATAGTGCTGTAACAACTTTAAAGCTAAATGCAATTACAAACGTTACAAATTACATAATGAGTACACATAAAGACACAGATTTGTTTAAACACACAAGATGAAAAAATGACTAACACAAATGAATATAAAAGTATCTGTCCATTAACATAATCATTGAAATATGACCTAATAGTGAGAATGGAGTAAGCAGTTTTGGAAAATGAATAACCATTTGAGAATAGTGCTGATATTTTTAACGCTGTTTTCCTTACAGTGTACTGTATTTTCATATTACTTTTTCAAAAAATTACCTTGTATTTGCCTTGATTTTTAACCTGTTTTGTAAAGAACAGAGGCTGTTCTTTGGCTGACCTTCTTCTTAACAGAGAGAACTAAAAGATTAGCAAATGCTGTTTCATCTTTGTGCCAAAATCCTGGTCTTGGCAGTGAGATGAAACAGGGTTTTGTAATCGTTTGCATATACAAATCACATATTGAGCCATACTGTGTGCTTATGGACTGGATACTTCCTGTTGGTGTATGCTGCGCACATTGCTAACCTGTTATGTTTTTGAAAATGCTGCACTTCAGTCTCCTTATGTGGACACATGCAAGTCTTGGAAAACACTAGGGCAGTTCAGTAAGGTAGGAGCCTTTCATCCCTGTTAAGGTAGCCATCCATTAATCTTTTATTTAAAAAAAAAACACATATATATATATATGGCGGCACGGTGGCGCAGTGGGTAGCGCTGCTGCCTCGCAGTTGGGAGACCTGGGGACCCGGGTTCGCTTCCCGGGTCCTCCCTGCGTGGAGTTTGCATGTTCTCCCCGTGTCTGCGTGGGTTTCCTCCGGGCGCTCCGGTTTCCTCCCACAGTCCAAAGACATGCAGGTTAGGTGGATTGGCGATTCTAAATTGGCCCTAGTGTGTGCTTGGTGTGTGGGTGTGTTTGTGTGTGTCCTGCGGTGGGTTGGCACCCTGCCCAGGATTGTTTCCTGCCTTGTGCCCTGTGTTGGCTGGGATTGGCTCCAGCAGACCCCCGTGACCCTGTGTTCGGATTCAGCGGGTTGGAAAATGGATGGATGGATGGATATATATATATATATATATGTGTATGTGTATGTATATGTTTAAATATACATACATACAGTGAGGAACATAAGTATTTGAACACCCTGCGATTTTGCAAGTTCTCCCACTTAGAAATCATGGAGGGGTCTGAAATTCACATTGTAGGTGCATTCCCACTGTGAGAGACAGAATGTAAAAAAAAAAACAATTCAGGAAATCACATTGTATGATTTGTACAGAATTTATTTGTATTGCACTGCTGCACATAAGTATTTGAACACCTGAGAAAATCAGTATTAATATTTGGTACAGAAACCTTTGTTTGCAATTACAGAGGTCAAACGTTTCCCGTAGTTCTTGACCAGGTTTGCACACACTGCAACAGGGATTTTGGCCCACTCCTCCACACAGATCTCCTCTAGATCTGTCAGGTTCCGGGGCTGGCGTTGAGCAACATGGAGTTTCAGATCCCTCCAAAGATTTTTGATTAGATTTAGGTCTGGAGACTGGCTAGGCCATTCCAGAACCTTGATATGCTTCTTACGTAGCCACTCCTTGGTTATCCTGGCTGTGTGCTTCGGGTCATTGTCATGTTGGAAGACCCAGCCACGACCCATCTTCAGTGCTCTGACTGAGGGAAGGTTGTTGCTCAAAATCTCACAATACATGGCCCCATTCATCCTCTCCTTAAAACAGTGCAGTCGTCCTGTCCCCTTCACAGAAAAGCACCCCCAAAGCATGATGTTTCCACCCCCAAGCTTCACAGTAGGGATATTGTTCTTGGGATGCAACTCCTCCTTCTTTTTCCTCCAAACACGGCGAGTGAAGTTTAGACCAAAAAGTTCTATTTTGGTCTCATCTGACCACATGACTTTCTCCCATGCCTCCTCTGGATCATCCAGATAGTCATTGGCAAACTTCAGACGGGCCTGGACATGTGATGACTTGAGCAGGGGAACCTTCCATGCAATGCGTGATTTGAAAGCATAACGGCATAGTGTTCTACCGACAGTGACTTTTGAAACTGTGGTCCCAGCTCTCTTCATGTATTTGACCAGCTCCTCCCGTGTAGTTCTGGGCTGATTCCTCACCTTATCATCTGTGATACCCCACGAGGTGAGATCTTGCATAGAGCCCCAGTCCAAGGGAGACTGACACTCGTCTTTAGCCTCTTCCATTTTCTGACAATTGCTCCAACAGTTGATCTATTTTCACCAAGCTGCTTGGCAATTGCCCCGTAGCCCTTTCCAGCCTTCTGGAGGTCCACAGTTTTGTCTCTGGTGTCTTTTGACAGCTCTGTGGTCTTGCCCATGGTAGTAGTTGGAGTCTGACTGACTGTGGGGTGGACAGGTGTCTTTAAAGAGCTCAGACAGGTGCTACTAATTAAGATTACTAAGTGAAGTAGAGGTGGACTTCTTAAAGGCAGAGTAACAGGTCTTTGAGAGCCAGAATTCTTGCTGATTGCCAGGTGTTCAAATACTTATGTGCAGCAGTGCAATACAAATAATAGATAGATAGATAGATAGATAGATAGATAGATAGATAGATAGATAGATAGATAGATAGATAGATAGATAGATAGATAGATAGATAGATAGATACTTTATTAATCCCCAAGGGTAAATTCACATGCTCCAGCAGCAGCATACTGATAAAAACAATATTAAATAAAGAGTGATAAAAACACAGTGCAAGTCAAAAAGTGCAAGGTGGAGAGTGCAAGGCAGGTATAACAGTCAATAACTTTGTATAATGTTACCATTAAACCATCCGGATGGAACTGAAGAGTCGCATAGTGTGGGTGAGGAATGATCTCCTCAGTCTGTCAGTGGAGCAGGACATTGACAGCAGTCTGTCGCTGAAGCTGCTCCTCTGTCTGGAGATGATACTGTTTAGTGGATGCATTGGATTCTCCATGATTGACAGGAGCCTGCTCAGCGCACGTTGCTCCACCACAGATGTCAAACTGTCCAGCTCCATGCCTACAATAGAGCCTGCCTTCCTCACCAGTATGTCCAGGTGTGAGCCATCCCTCTTCTTTATGCTTCCTTCCCAGCATACCACCACATAGAAGAGGGTGCTCATCACAACCGTTTGATAGAATATCTGCAGCATCTTATTGCAGATGTTGAAAGACGCCAGCCTTCTAAGGAAGTATAGTCAGCTCTGTCCTATCTAGCACAGAGCATCAGTATTGGCCGTCCAGTCCAGTTTATCATCCAGCTCCACTCCCAGGTATTTATAGGTCTGTACCCTCTGCACACAGTCACCTCTGATAATCACGGGGTCCGTGAGGGGCCTGGGCCTCCTAAAATCCACCACCAGCTCCTTGGTTTTGCTGGTGTTCAGGTGTAGGTGGTTTGAGTCGCAACATTTAACAAAGTCCTTGATTAGGTTCCTGTACTCCTCCTCTTGCCCACTCCTGATGCAGCCCACGATAGCAGTGTCGTCAGCAAACTTTTGCACGTGGCAGGACTCAGAGTTGTATTGGAAGTCCGATGTATATAGGCTGAACAGGACCAGAGAAAGCACAGTCACTTGTGGCGCTCCTGTGCTGCTGACCACAATGTCAGACCTGCAATTCCCGAGATGGACATACTGAGGTCTGTCTGTAAGATAGTCCACGATCCATGCCACCAGGTATGAATCTACTCTCATCTCTGTCAGCTTGTCCCTAAGGAGCAGAGGTTGGATGGTGTTGAAGGCGATAGAGAAGTCCAGAAACATAATTCTTACTACACCACTGCCTCTGTCCAAGTGGGAGAGGGATCGATGTAGCATGTAGATGATGGCATCCTCCGCTTCCACCTTCTCCTGGTATGTGAACTGCAGAGGGTCGAGGGCGTGGCGGACCTGTGGCCTCAGGTGGTGAAGCAGCAGCCGCTCCATGGTCTTCATCAGATGTGATGTCAGGGCAACAGGCCGGAAGTCATTCAGCTCATCAGGACGTGATACCTTTGGGACTGGGGTGATGCAAGATGTTTTCCAAAGCCTCGGGAGTCTCCCCTGTTCCAGGTTCAGGTTGAAGATACACTGTAGAGGACTTCCCCAGCTCCAACGCACAGGCCTTCAACAGTCGTGGCGATACTCCATCTGGATCCACTGCTTTGCTGGCACGAAGTCTCCTCAGCTCTCTGCTTACCTGGGCTACTGTAATTGTGGTTGGGGGAAAACTCTCTCCTATGCTGATATCAGCAGAAGGATGGGTAGAGAATGCAGTACTCTGAGGTGAGAGTGAGAGTGGGTTAGGGTGGTCAAACCTGCTAAAAACGTTGTTCATCAAGTTTGCTTTCTCCCTGTCTCTTGATGGAGGCACCCCACTTCGAGCTGCAGCCAGTGATGATCTTCATCCCATCCCACACTTCCTTCATGCTGTTATTCTGCAACCTTTGCTCCAGCTTTCTCCTGTACTGCTCCTTCGCTGCCCTGAGCTGGACTCGGTCTTCCTTCTGCACACGCTTGAGCTCATGCTGATCACCGCCTTTAAAAGCCCTTTTCTTCTGCTTCAAAAGGCCCTTGATGTCACTTGTAATCCATGTATTGTTGTTAGCATAGTAGCGTACTGTTCTTACGGGAACTACAATGTCCATACAGAAGCTGATGTAGTCAGTAGTGCAGTCAACAGCCTCCTCAATGTTCTCACTATGTGACCCCTGCAGGATATCCCAGTCCGTAGTTCCAAAGCAGTCTCTCAAAGCCTGCTCTGCCTCAGGGGACCACTTCCTGAATGAGCGTGTGGTTGTAGGTAGCTCCCTCACTCTTGGTTTGTAGTGAGGCTGGAGCAGAACCAGGTTATGATCTGCTTTCCCAAGCGCAGGCAGTGGGGTGGTGCTGTATGCGTCCTTAACGTTTGCATACAGTAGGTCAATAGTCTTATTTCCATGTGTGTTACAATCCACATACTGGGTGAAGGCAGGTAATGTTTTGTAAAGCGTCACATGGTTAAAATCTCCAGCGATTAGCACAAGCATCTCGGGGTGCTGTGTTTGTAGTTTAGCAACAGCAGAATGGATGATGTCACCCGCTATCTCCACGTCCGCGCGAGGAGGGATGTAAACAATAACAACAATGACGTGTCTAGACTCTTTGGGCAAGTAATAGGGACACAGACTTACGGTCAACAGTTCGATGTCCCTGCAGCAAGTGGAGATTTTGATGTTTATGTGTCCAGGGTTGCACCATCTTGTATTCACATAGAGAGCAAGTCTTCCTCCTTTCCGCTTCCCACAGGTATTTGCGTCTCTGTCCACTCTAACTGTGCTAAACCCGGGTAGCTCCACGTTAGCATCTGGGATGTTAGTTGTTAGCCACGCTTCACAAGAACACAACAAACTGCATTCTCTGTAGTTTCTGACATTTTTCACCAGCGCAGTCAGTCTTATTTGGTAGTGAGTTCACATTTCCCAGGATCACAGAAGGCAACAAAGGCTTGTATTGCCACTTCCTCGTTAGCCGCTTAGCCTTTAGCTTAGCACCGGCTCTGCTGCCACGATACGGCCTTCTTACCTCATCAGGTAAATAGGGAACCACACCGGCACTGGCCTTTGTTCTCAGCGCTAGAAGTTGACTACCTGAATAGACGAGTCTTGGCGTGTAAAAATCCACGTCCAAGTAGTAAAAAGTGTCCAGGGAATGAGTCCACATAAAAGAAAGTGGTAGGAGTGATCAGAGAGATAGAGAAAAAGGTAGAAAGATAAAGAAGATAAAGTCCTACACGGAGCTGCTGGAAAGTCTGCCACTCATGCCAGCTCCTAATCTAACACAGTACACATTTTTCTGTCCCCACTTATTTTTTATTACATGGGTCAGTGTCAGAGGGCAGTGTGGTGTGATGACACCTTTGGTAGCTATTCCAGCCATTATGCGCACAAGTCTCTTTATCTCTATCAGGTTTGCACATCTGCACACTGCCAGTTTTCCCCTTTTCTTCTTTATAGAACCACTCAAGCACTATCAGATTACAAGTGAGTGGCCTTTCTCATGTCCAGCTACAAATTCTCAAATGGATTGAGATCCGGACACTGACCCAGACACTCCAGGACATTCTCATTGTTGTTAGTAGCCATTCCTGCGTAGCTTTACTGGAACACAAATCTTCTCCCAAGGCACAGGATTCTTGCAGTCTCCACCAAGTTCTACTCCAAGATTTCTTAGTATTTTGCTCCATTCATTTTACTTACACAAACCTTCCAGGGCCTTCTACAGAGAAGCAACCCAACAAGATTCTGGTGACGTCATGCTCCAGGGTGGGAATGGTTTTAAATAATGTGCTGTGTTTGGCTTACACCAATCATCGCTTTTATTCTGATGGCTAAAAAAAAATTAACTTTGGCCTCATGAGACCATTGAACCTTCTTCCAGCTGACTTCAGAGTCTAAGGAGCTGAGACATTATGAGCATTTTTATTGCTGGCTTTCTCTTTGTTACTTTCCCATAGAGGTATGACTGGTGAAACACCCAATCATCGCTTGTTGTCTGCAGAGTGTCTGTTTTCATCCACTGTAGCTTTTAACTCCCTATAGAGTTCTCATAGGTCTCCTGGTGGCCTCTCTCAACAGTCTTCTTCTTGAACGATCGGTCAGTTTCTGTGGATGGCCTGCTCTGGACAGATTTCCAGCTTGATGGAGTTTGTTTTTTTTCTGATCTTATCATTGGACTCATCTTTAGAGACTTAGAATGTGATATTATATATTATAGACTCTACTTTTTCTACTAGTTATATATTTACATTACATAATCTCATATTGATTAAATTTTTATGACATTCATTATTATTCTTACCTTGTTTAACTTTTTTTTTCTTGTAACTATTTCTTTGACATCATGTAAAGCACTTTGAGCTTCATTCTTATGAAAACGTGCTATAGAAATAAATGTTGTTGGCGCCTATGACCACATTGAAGGAGGAGGACTGCTAACCCTGTGAACGTCTCTCTGCCACTCCCCGGCTGAATGGAGATTTCAGGCAAATATCCAGTGCAGCAGAATAGCTGGCTGCCAGAAAGGAGCTGTTGAGAAGCTTGAAGCATCAGTTATTCTTTTTTTACTTTGCTTTTTCACAAGGACACTATTCAAGTATTCTGTCAGCAAACTTTTTAAGCTGCTTATTATGTGAATGTGGTTCCTTTGCTTTCCCTTTATGGTTTCCATACTAAGTGCAGCCATTACGGCCGCTGTCGCAGACATTGACTTCTCACACCTATAACAGTTAATAAAGACTCCTTCTCCTGGACTCACCAGGCATTTCGAGATTGCCTTGTGTATTAATATGGATATTGATTTGCTGTGATGGACTATGCATAATGGTTGGAAGATTTTTCTCTTCTCTTCAGCTGTATAAGAAATATCCTATTAGTGTAGCTGGCAATATGGCCTACATAAAGAATGAACTTTTAATATGCACTTCATTTTAAAAACGTATTATTTATGTTTTTTAAAGGAAGTTCCCTTTTTGTTGGCTTATTACATGGAAGTCAAAAAGCAAGGATGAAATTAAAGGTGACCTGCTGCTGGATGCTCTAAACTTTAATGGTACGTTTGGGGTCTTTCAACAGCCTTTATTATGGGAACATGATAACAGAATGCAAACATTTTCAAAAAAGTTCATTTTTATTACTAAAATGTTAATACACAAGAGGAATTACTTTGAAACACAACTCAGATTAAAAAAATTTCAGAAGATGATAGTCTTTCTCTTCTTTTATTCTGAAACGTTTCTAATGTCACATGCATGTGTGTGCTTCGGAGACAGCTTAAGGGCTTTTGTGATGGTAATTACCCTCCAGACCAGGGGTTGGTGCTGTGTACTAATGCCTTCTCTTCTCCTCCCTCTATGGAACAGAGGATTGACAGCCAATCCATCTCTGATGTCACTTCCATGTCCGTCTCCATGCCTGGACCCTCCCCTTCCTGCCTCATGAACTCATAACCTGGAAATTATCTATCTTGTTTAAATCCAGTTGAGAACTCCAGTCTGAAAAGGCTACTCCACATTTATTGTATGTTTTCTTTGCTCATTTTTTTATCCAATTACACAGGGTAACCAAGGTGGGGCCCCAACTCGTTATCTCAGTTTATGTCCTCTTTTACACTAAGGATCAACTTACTATAAAAAACTTTAATTTGTGTACACCCCCTTCTTATGGTAATAGCATTTCTAAAAAGGTAGGAAATATGCACATGGAATAACATTCAGGTGCATTCGGCTACCAATCTAACTGATCTGAAAACTGGAGAAGTAATACTTTTTCATCCAAGAGTCAGTTATAACATTATTGTTTATTAAATATTTTATAACAATGATATGACATTCAAAAATAACAGTGATACAAAATATACAGTGCTTTGCTGTTAGTCTAGTTGAAGGCAAGGTCAAATGAACATGGAACAGGAGCATCGCACCATTGTTGAATAATGTGCTGTAGTGAGATTTCTTGCCATTTCATTCATTCAGCTTCCTGGCTTTGAATCCCGTGCCTAGTTGTAGTTTAAATGGAGTTTGCATGTTCTTTCCATGTGTGTGTGGAAAGGACGTTCATGTTAAGGAAATTGTTGATTCCAAATTGGCCTCCACAAGAGTTACAGGGCCCTTGCCATGGCCTGGCACCTATGCAAGTGTGATTGTTGCCTTGGTCTTGGCTCCCCTGTAACTACCCATGACATTAGAGGTGTGAGGTAGAAGCACATACCATTTAGGCTACCAAGCACAGAACAATCTGCTAATATTATATTATGATGTAGGAATTAACACTGCAACTGCACATTTCAAAGAGCCTGGGTTCAAATTATGGGTTCAATTCCTAGCCTTTGTGAGTTTTCCACAGGAACACTGATTTCCTCTCATATTCCAGAGACGTAATTTGGCAAGTCTAGATTATCCTAGTATGGGTAATTATTTCTATTTTTATTAAATTTAATTTATTAAATTTATTAAAATTATTTTTATTAAATGTAATATTTTCTTTATTAGTATGCTGCTGCTGGAGTATGTGAATTTCCCCTTGGGATTAATAAAGTATCTATCTATCTATCTATCTATCTATCTATCTATCTATCTATCTATCTATCTATCTATCTATCTATCTATCTATCTATCTATCTATCTATCTATCTATCTAGCTAGCTAGCTAGCTAGCTAGCTAGCTAGCTATCCAGAGCTTTTCTCCATAGAAACCTATTCTACCAGAAACCTTTTTCTCTCTGTTCTTCACGAAAACCTGAGATTAAAATGTTTTCTTGGTCATCACTACAAGCTACACAGAGTAAGTAACATGTGAAAAAATATAATTTTTAGGTGTATTCTGAAATGAAAATTATATGTTTTATTATTTTATTTTGTTTGTGCCACTGTTTAAATGGAAATCATCAAATGTATTGTATTTTTAATATATTTTTCACTGTTGATCACATCATCATCATTCCACAATTTTAGACTTTCACTGTACTTTACTAGGAAACTTAGATGCATGCATTTTGATCAGTTTCTTTGATTTTTCTAGCATCTCTATACATTTTTCAAACAATTTATAAATCCTGTTGTGATATAAGCCTTCCAGAGAAAGTAATTTATTTGTCATGATGCCATTTTGTTTTCTTGTGGGTGTTGCCATATTCTGGCTATGTGTGACGTCATTGACGCCACAATGTAAATATCAGCACCTCCTATACATTATATCCGAGATTGGATCAGAATCTTATTTGATTTATTTACTACTGTTAGAATTGTTGATTTGATTTATTTACTACTGTCAGATTTGAAACATATCCATGAACTGTTATACCTCCCTCCACCATTCTGCTGCCACTATCTTTTGCAAATAGAGAAGGCGCAGAAAAGACACTTGTTAAGATTCTTGTCTGAAAAATGGCAACTCCTTTTTTTTTCTTTCTACCATTTGAAAAGGGAAAATGCATTCTGGTGCATGTTGATCCTAAGAAGGACAATCCCAGCAGAGCCATCAATGTCTGGTCCTGGAACCTATGTTGTTCATTGGTAGTCTACTCAGCCGTTGACAAGGCCTAACCTTGCTTAACTTCAGAAACCTGTTGGGATTTGAGGTGGAAATCTGCAGACTGAAATACAGAGGAAAGGTTATTCTTTAGATTAAGTTTCAGAATCTGAGGATACCTCTCTTGGCATTTAATAGATTAAACAGTGGTCTTTCCTGGAAATATTTGTGGGCACAGCCAATCCTAGATGTAAGATGCTGATTTACTTTAACTGCTTCTTAGTTCTGCATAGGTCAGATGGGTCAGGATGTTAGTGTGGATGAAGGTGGTATGACAGTACATAACAGCACTTCACTTGAATATCAGAAATAAAAGGTAACATCAGGTTGTGATGGTGCTAACACTGCAAGACACTCTGCAACTACGTGGCCTGATTAGTCTTTTACAGTATTGCATCCATCTTTTATAGTGCCCCTTTAATGTAGTTTTAGGTTTACATGGGACCCACACCTGTTCTGATGCAATTAGATATAAACAAGAGCACCAGCTGAGGATAGACGACCCACAAACACACACCTGTTCACACCCAGACACACACACCCACACTCACTCATTTACTCAATCACGCTGGGCAAGACGACAATTGCACATAAATCAGGGGAAGAATCCATAAATTCTGTAAACATGTTGACGTCTTGGCATTCTCAGTATTCTGGAGTACTAAACACTGTAACATCCTTGTGCCCAGTCAGAACATTTAGGTACAAAATTAGCAAATAAGGAATAAATAAAAATAAGAAGAATGAACCTCTCTGCTGTTGACTCTCAGTTATTTATTGGACATTGCTTTGCTTCTGGTCAATGCACAGAACATGACCACAAGCTGACATCTCTGTGTTTTATGCACTTGCGTGAGTGGGACCTCTGGTGGACACCAGTCCTTTCAACAGTTGGTTCTTGTTTGGCACCTGCTGCTCCCAGAATAGACACCAACACTCAGTGAAACTTTACTGGGGCCTCTCCTAATGGTAATGTGTGCAGAGAAAATAATGCTAAATAATGCTGTCATCTTCATCTCACATCTCCAATGATAAAATATTTATTAATAATTAAAATGGAGAGCATTAACAGTCTTCTGTGACTTAACAAGGTAAGACTGCTGCAGTTGTAGCAAGCCCAAGTCACCTAAGAGCATGACTATCAATGCAGGTTGTTATCACATAAAGATAAGCATTCTAGACTTAGTGAATATTTACAATGCTTTTCTGGATGGTAGTAGTAATAGTAGTGTAGTCTTGTCATATGTACAGAGACGTTCTTACTTACATGCCTCACTGACATGTAATATGATGTTGTATTGAATAGGAGTCAGGGAAAAATAAAAAGATAGACCAGTAGGTACCAAAACCAAAATCGCTAACCAGAAAGTGTCCATCAAAAAAGTCTTCAACAAGAACCATTCAGACTTCATATTCCCTGATATGTAGAAGAAGCTAGGAGGTAAGTGTTCAAAATGGAGGCCTCCTCTAGACATTCACTTAAAAACCAGCACCCCCCATTTTGATCTCCTTGGTCTGTCCAGTCAACATGCTGACTATCTGGGCCAACTTGCCATCAAATGGTGATCAGCTGTATACTGTATCTCTCTGAGCATCCAGAATGTGAAGTCTTAGATTACATGGCATAATTGCAAAATTGAATACAATACAATACAGTTTATTTTTGTATTGCCCAAAATCACACAGGAAGTGCTGCAATGGGCTTTAACAGGCCCTGCCTCTTAACAGCCCCCCAGCCTTGACTCTCTAAGAAGACAAGGAAAAACTCCCCAAAAAAAAAACCTTGTAGGGAAAAAGATGGAAGAAACCTTGGGAAGGCAGTTCAAAGAGAGACTCCTTTCCGGGTAGGTTGGGCGTGAAGTGGGTGTCAAAAGAAGGGGGTCAATACAATACAATACACAGAACAGAACAAATCCTCAATACAGTATAAAACAAAAAGTTTTTTTAGAAGTAAAAAAATAAAAATTTAAGAAGTACGGAGCAGAATTTAACAGTAGATGATATCATATAATAAGATTTGGATATTTTTAGAGTCCTGGAGACCTCACCCATCAAGCTGCCTCCCCCATTTGGCCATTCCATGGGTCAAACAGTGCTGGGCCAGCCAATCCAATGAAAGGACCCCTCTTCCCATGATTCCTGTGATCCTCCATCAGGGATGACTTTACCTTAGGCAGGCAAAACAACTTGACAGGTGGGCCATGGCACCAAGTGCCACATTTGAGTACCGAGAAGAGAAACAGAATAGGTGAGGGTTAGTATCCAATTCTAACTATCATGTTACTTATGTTTTAGTGCTAATGACTAACAACAGAGATGCAGTCTGTACAGTTAATCAGCAGCTCTAGTCAGGATATGCTAAACTGAAGTAGTGAGTCTTCAGCGGGGATTTAAAAGCTGAGACCGAAGGGGCATCCCTTATAGTAGTAGGCAGACCATTCCACAGTTTAGGGGCCCTGTAAATAAAAGCTCGACCTCCCATTGTTATTTTATTAATCTTTGGAACCATAAGCAGACCGGCATCTTGAGATTTTAATGTGCGCTCTGGTTTGTAAGTCATGATAAGTTCAGATAAGTAAGCCGGACCTTGGCCATTTAATGCTTTATACAGTATGTTAAAAGGAGGATTTTGAAATCTGCCCTAAACTTAACTGGGAGCCAATGTAAGGATTTAAGAACTGAAGTTATGTGTTCGTATTTTCTTGTTCTTGTAATAATTCTTGCAGCCGCATTTTGGATTAACTGGAGGCTGTATAAAGAACAGTTTGAACATCCAGTGAAAACCGCATTGCAGTAGTCAATCCTACTAGAGATAAATGCATGAATTAATTTCTCAGAATCCTGTTTATTTAGAAAGTGCCTTAATTTCCTAACATTTTTTAGATGGAAGAAACATGTTTTGGACAACTTTGCAATATGCGCTTTAAATGACATGCTAGAGTCAAAGATAACTCCTAGATTGCGGGCTGATTCAGTAAAATTAATTGGGATTCCAACTGAGTTAAATGATGGCAAAATATTGTTATGATCAGCGTCATTCCCTCCAACAATTAACATGTCTGTTTTATCTCTGTTTAAAGACAAGTAGTTCTCATTCATTCACTCCTTTAATTTGCTAACACAACTAATTAAGACAACATCTGAGAATGTTAACCTTTGCTTTGGCATCAGGTAATAAACCTTGTGTTCCAACACTCATGAGCAATCCATGAATAGTACAAAAATCCAGAAATTTGCCACACAAATTCAGACCAGGCAGGCTCAACAATCAGGTTGTCCTAGTTATCACCGTCATTGCCTGTATGAGTGTTGAGGCGCCTTGAGCTTGGGAAAAGTACTATATAAATAAAAAGTGTTATTATTATGATTATTATTATGATTATTATTAAGTCAACAGCCAGACTGCTTAGTTGACCATATGTTACACTTTCCAACAATGTGTCCACTGTCTACATGAAGACCACACTTCTAACTATATGTTGCTCAACGTTTTCTTATCTGCAATCCTAAATCCCATTTAGGTGACCATCTCAACCACCGGTATCCTCCAAGTATGCAGTGCTCAGTCAGGGACTTGTGCTTAGATTAACACTTTTCATAGTGCCTATCTGACTGAGGTAACTCCGGAGTAAGAACGAGACTACCATTGACCAATGATCTAGGAAGATCTATTCAAAAACAGGGGCATTTTCTAGATCCCAAATAGATTTCAAAAACAGATAACTAAATGTTCCACAAAGATTTTATTTTATCCAGAAACTTGAAAAAGATGTATAGAGCACTGCCATCTTAAATAGCTGAATGACTGTGACACAAAGAGTTGTTGCATCTGGTGATCATATTGTAGCAACATTGGTAAAAAGTTGAGGCCTCCAATGAGAAAACACTAAACAGAAGCTATTCTAACCCAAAAAAACAAACAAATTGACAGCATGGTGATATCATAAACATAATATCATGTTTTCATAATTGTAAAACAAAGGTCAAAGTAAAAAGTAGTTTATGGTAATTATTCAAAAGAGTTCAATCCCTAACACCATGACAGTTGTCTCCCTCTGACACCATGAATCTTGTAAAAGAAATAACATTATTTTACTTAATATAAAACACATTCATTTTACTTGATATACCCCTTACACCAATTCCATTTGTTCAAATATTTTATTAATATTTTTCTAGTCAGTCAAATTGTGAACAAGGAGTGGCCGTCAATCAACAAAGCGAACCATATAGGTGTACTGTAGACTTGAGTATGTGGGATATCATAGGGCTGTGATCATTGAGTGCTTGAGCTTGTTTTGTGTTTTAAAAGTGTAGAATAAATTAAGTATAATTAAACAAAGAGGAATAGTGTAAAATAAGAATAAGTCAGTTGTCCGTCCATTCTCAACAACTTTCTCAAAATATTTTTATTATTATTAACGGCCCTCAGCTTGATCCTGAGCCATGGCGACTTGATGGATGAATGATCTGTAGGAAGATTAATCATGTACAAGTCTAGATAGGTCCACCAGAGTCTTCTCTGCCGTTATTGTGATTGTGTCAAGCCATCGAGTTGCTGGTCTTCCTCTTCGCCTTTTTCCTTCTGTTCTTCCGACCATGATATCCTTCTTCAATGAACGCTCTCTTCGTATAATATGTCCAAAGTAGGCAAGTCGTAGCTTGGTGATCCATGATACAAGTGACATGTACAGCTTGATTTGTTCGAAAATGTATTTGTTCGTTCTTTTGACCATCCATGGTATTGATAACATCCTTCTCCAGCACCACATTTCAAAGGTGTTGATTCTTCTTCTATCTTGTTTCTTTATCATCCAGGTTTCGTATCCGTATGTTACCACAGTAAAGAGCAAACTATGTAGAAGCCGTGTCTTCGTCAATTGTGAAATGTTCCTTGATTTGAAGACCTTGTCCAGTGACTTCACTGATGATTTGCCCATTGCTATTCTCCTTTTGACTTCCAGTGTCGTTGCTGCATCTTGAGTGATCATCGATCTGAGTAGGCTGAAGACCTTTACAACTTCCAATTCATCGCCGTCCATGTCAAATGTGTCCTGGTCATATCTAGCAGTAGTCAATATCTTTGTCTTCTTTGTGTTAAGTAGCAGTCCCATGTTCGAGCTTTCCAGCTTGACGTTTCATAATAAGTCCTTCATTCCGTCTGCACTTGATGTTATCAAAGTTGTATAGTCTGCATATCTAAGATTGTTGATGATTCATCCAGCAATTTTGATTCCTTCTTCTTTTTTGGCAAGTCCAGCCTTCCCGAAAATGGCTTCTGCATATGAATTGAAGAGAAATGGTGATAGGGTGCAGCCTTGTCTGATGCCTTGCTCTACTTTGAACCATGCCGTGTTACTGTGTTCCTTTCGGAACGTTGATCCTTGGTTGATGTAAAGGTTCCTAATGAGGCTGATCAGATGGTTTGGCACACCCATATCCTTCATGGTATTCCAAAGTTTCTGGTGATCAACACAGTCAAAGGCTTTGCTGTAACTGATGAAACAAAAGTAGATCTCCTTGTTGTATTCTTTGGCTTTTTCCATTATCCATCTGATGTCAGCAATCACAAGACTTGTTCCTCTGCCTTTTCTGAATCCTGCTTCTTCCTCTGGAAGCTCTTTATCAAGGTAAGGCTGCAACTGTCTTTGTAGGATCTTCAGTAATATTTTGCTGGCATGTGGTATGAGTGCAATAATACGATAGTTTCCACAGTCGGTAGCATCTCCCTCCTTCGGAATAGGAATAAACACTAATCTTATCCAGTCCTTGGGCCATTCACCAGTTGTCCATATCTGTTGACACAGGCATGTGATGACATCAGCTGCTGCTTCAGAAGACTTTATTAGCTCCACTGGAATATTGTTGCATCCAGGCATTTTTTTGTTTGACAGAAGCTTTATTGCAGCGACGACCTCGTCTTTCAGGATGTTCGGCTCTCTATCATTGCCATTCTCCATTTCTTCCTGAATCACTGAGTCGTTCTTGTAGAGGTGCTCCGTGTACTCTTTCCATCTTCCCTTGATCTGTTCTGGCTCAGTTAGTTTGTTCCCATTAGCGTCTTTCAACATGCCCACTCTTGGTTGAAACTTTTGTTGTATCTCTTTGATCTTTAGGTATGCCTTCCTGGTCTTCCCCTTCAGATGTTCACTTTCTATCCCTGTGCATATCTTTTGATAATAAAGTTCTTTGTCAGTTTGAATGGCTCTTTTTAGTCTTTTAATGATGTTGTATGTGGCCTGCTTATTACCTTTTGCCTTTGCCATTTGTCTTTCTTCGATGATTTTTAGAATCTCTTTGTTAACCATGGCTGTGGGGGTCTTTTCTGCCTCTTGTTTATTGACTTGCCAGCTTCTTCGATAATGATAGTCTTTACATGTGTCCATAATTTCTCAGGCTTTTTTTCATCCATGTCCAGTGATGTAAATCGGTTGTGCAGACCATTCCAAAAAACTTCAGGTATGTTGGTCAAATCAAAGTTGGAAACAGCCTGTTGTCTAGTCCGTTTGCACAGCTTGATTCTAATCTTTGATGTCAAAAAGTTCTTGCTCATGATACAGCTGCTAAAACAGAAAGGTGGACAGTGTTTCTCCACATACTGCCCTCTCTTCATTGGCTTCCAGTTAGATATAGAATCAAGTTTAAGGTCCTTTGGTTTGTTTTTAATGCAATTACTGTATATAGGATATATCTCAGACCCCTTGTGCTACCTTCAGACCCAGGCCTCTCAGGTCTTCTAATGTTTTGTTGCCGTTGACCCCCTTAAAATATAATGGTGATTGGGCTTTTTCCATTGCTGCTCCCAGGCTGTGCAATAACCTACCTTTCTCTATCAAACCTTCCCCCACTGACATCTTTAAAAATCTTTCTTTAATCTGTGCTTTAATGAGTCTTTATAATGTATTTTAATTTATTGTGCACCTTTACTGGAACTAGTTTGTGATTTAGTTAAATAGTGTACTGTATTTTTTAATCTCTTTGTGTGTTATTTTAGTTTTAATTGTAACTTTTTTGGCTCTAGATTTATCGTAATTGTACATTACTTTGGAAAACATCTGTTGTTTTAAAATGTTGTCACACGCGCGATTAGGGGGCAGCCAAAGGTCCCAAAGGAGCGTGAAAGGATTTGAACAGAGTGTTAATGCCTTCCTCTTCTCTCAACAGAAAGCCTGAAGATTAACAAATACCTTCTTACCTCTGAACACACGCAAACTTTCTGTAACACCACTTTCTGCTTCCTTGAAGAATCCTACCCGGGTCCCCTTCAGATGACTTCTCTTCAGGCCCCAGAATGATGACATCATCTCTGTCTTTCACCACCAACATCATTGCCTGTACCGTTGTAATTTCCTGTCTGTCGAATATAAAAGACCCACCAGCAATCCTCTCTCTGTCAAATGCATTTACATAAGAATTTTGACCATTATATCAGTCTGTTAAGATTACTCAGGACCACTGTCATTATATGGGGAAAATCCCAACACTTTACCTGTGTTTTTTGTTGTTTATTCCGTTACAATGTGCTTTTGAAATAAATGGGCCTTGACTTTGCTGGGCTATAACAGAAAATTCAACATAACATACCTTTTTCAAATTGATTTAAAGCAGCTCAGCAGTAGGTGCAAAGCACACCGAAGGCAGTGTTGTTGTTTTCTAGGAGTAAACATGGTTACTATGCTCTCCATTAGCACCAAAGAAGGGAAGCAAGTAGTGATGCATCTTTTATAGACTAAAGGTGTACCAGAGGCCAAAATCTATACAAGACTTTCTGCATAATATGGAGAAAGTGTTCAAAAATAGTCTGTCAAGTGTTAAGTTACCATGAATGAAGTGGCAAATCATATGCACATTAGTCATGGTTCTGCATATGACATCAGCCACAACAGGCTTAACTGTCGCAAAGTCTGTGCAAGATGGGCCCCGAACTTGTTCATAGAGGAGCACAAGCGCAATTGTCTAACCACCTATCAATGCTCATTGGACCGCTTCAGTAATGACAGTGATGCATCTTTGAAGAGAATCATCACCATGCACATGAAAAAGTACAAACTGACATTAAACCACCTACACCTGAACACCAGCAAAACCAAGGAGCTGGTGGTGGATTTTAGGAGACCCAGGCCCCTCATGGACCCCGTGATCATCAGAGGTGACTGTGCAGAGGGTGCAGACCTATAAATACCTGGGAGTGCAGCTGGATGATAAATTAGACTGGACTGCCAATACTGATGCTCTGTGTAAGAAAGGACAGAGCCGGTTATACTTCCTTAGAAGGCTGGTGTCCTTCAACATCTGCAATAAGACGTTGCAGATGTTCTATCAGACGGTTGTGGCGAGCGCCTTCTTCTATGCAGTGGTGTGCTGGGGAGGCAGCATTAAGAAGAAAGACGCCTCACGCCTGGACAAACTGGTGAGGAAGGCAGGCAATATTGTTGGCATGGAGCTGGACAGTTTGACATCTGTGGCAGAGCGACGAGCGCTCAGCAGGCTCCTATCAATTATGGAAAATCCACTGCATCCACTAAACAGTGTCATCTCCAGACAGAGGAACAGCTTCAGCGACAGACTGCTGTCACTGTCCTGCTCCACTGACAGACTGAGGAGATCGTTCCTCCCCTAAACTATGCGACTCTTCAATTCCACCCGGGGGGTAAACGTTAATATTTAACATTATACAAAGTTATTGTCTGTTTTTTACCTGCATTATTATCAATCTTTAATTTAATATTGTTTTTTTGTATCAGTAAGGTGCTGCTGGAGTAAGTGAATTTCCCCTTGGGATTAATAAAGTATCTATCTATCTATCTATCTATCTATCTATCTATCTATCTATCTATCTATCTATCTATCTATCTATCTATCTATCTATCTATCTATCTATCTATCTATCTATCTATCTAAAACCAATCCTGACTTTTTCAGAAGACTTGGCTAAAGCTGACGCAGAGCTTATCTATCTCAGTCAACTCCAAGAATTTCCAGAAGAATCAAAGGGTTTAAAGAAAATGGCCACATAAAAAGGGAATAGTTAAATCTTTAAACCAGTCATACAAGATGGAATACTGAGAGTCGGAGGCAGACTCAGCAAAGCTGCTGTGCCAGAAGAAGCTAAACATCCTTCAATTTTCCACAAACGTTCACATATTGCTTCTTATATTGCTGCACATCCACAAAGAAATTGGACATTGTGGGCAAAACTACATGCTTGCTCAGTTACACCAGAAATGTTGGATACTGCTAGCAAGCTTAATTATCAGAAAAATTTTTCCAAAGTGCACAACATGCAGAAGATACAATGCCAAAGCAGGTGAGCAAAAAATGGCAGATTTGTCAGGAGATCGATTGTTACATCAATTAATGAAACATGGATTTATTACTTGGAGAGTAAATGGCAGAGGATGGAATTCATATAGCCCAGACCTCGCTGCCTGTTTGGTCAAATGTAAAAGGTTCCCATTGACCAGCATGTGAAAGAAGTGAAGCATGCATGGCTGAGAGACCATTTTTTTTGAGGAAATAGACAAACTTGTGAAACGCTGGACCAAAAACATTGAAAAGCAAGGGGACTGTGTTGAAAAATGATCTGTCTGTATGTTTCCTACTGTAGTCCTAATAAATTTTAGAAATAGAGTGCAGATAATTATTGAACTTCTCTCACAGACAACCCCCAGAGTTGATGGCCAGGCATCACATTCTCTGAGACAGCAGTGCTAATGATAATCTCATACCATCCTGATGGAAATGGTGAGTTGCGGAAATGGATGGAATTTCTAATTCAGGTTAAATTCTGCTAGTATTGCTGACACATGCCCTTTACACCTTCCAAAGAGCTAGTTTTACTTTTCAGAGAGATACAGGTTTATGGACTTTAAGCTAGAATAATTTTTTAACTAGCCCTTATTATTTTCAATAGTTCTCAAAGATGACTACATTTTATATTTTATGAAAAATGAATATAGTAGAAGGTACCAACAACTACTTCTTATACAACTCTGTCAAGCTTATTTATGCACAGGGAGAAGGACGTGACATGTCCTAATATTAACAAAAAAGAAGTCTTCATAAACATTCAGCTGAATACTGACATTATATGCGTGTTCTAATTCTGTGACAATTATCTCTTTTAAATGTAGAATTTCCAAGTAACATTTTAATTACAACAATAAATTAAGACATGGTACCAGTGTGGTAGAAAGTCAGGCAGTTTGATTTCTCATTAATTTCTTAATTACTATTTAGAATCCCTAATTGACTGTAATACTTGAAGCTGTTATTTATCTGGGGTCATATCAAACAAGGAATAGCACTGAAGACAGTGAAAGGGGAAAAAAAGAGTGAAATGAGTTCCATTTTTTTTCTGTGCAAATGCCATGGCTGACATTTTTCACCTCTGGACAATGAAATTCTCATAGTGATCCATATGGAGTGTCTGTAACTGGGGAACAGAATTGAAGACTGATACTCCATGATGAGCTTGGTTTTATTTAATTTTACTCTGCATATTTGCTCTCTTAATTAAAGCACATTTATGTATTTGCAATCAGTATCTAAATATTGTGTATCTACTCTTTAAATAGGCAGTGACTATCTTGGCAGATTTCAAGGGTTTGTAAATAACGGAGTTCCTCACTGATTTTGCTGCATTGCATAATGCAATGCATTATTTTTTTGTTTTTAATGTTACCCATAGAAACACCTTAACTATTTGATTTTATTCTATATTACCTGATGTGTGGCACGGTTGGTAGTGCTGTGACTCTAAGGACCCAGCATCCAGGACTTGAATTCCACGTCCAGATGTTGTTCTCCTGGCGTTTTTTCTTTTCCTGGTATTCTGGCTTTCCTCCTGCCTCCCCAACAATATGAAAGTTAGGTTAACTGGCAACTTCATATTGGCCCAGTGTGTCTGTGGGTGAGTGAGTGAGTCCTGCTCTGATTGGTTCACTGGCTGTTTTCTGTCTTGTACTCTGTGCTGCTCTGGCTCTCCGTGACCCTTGTATAAAAGTAAGGTGCAGCACCTGTAGATGCAACTTTTATAAATGTGTGTTGGCTTGTGGGACATCTCAGTACTACATTAGCTAACACTTGGCTTTATGAATCCAGTGTCCTGGGGCCATATCCTACACCAAGTTGTCATTTGTATGGAATTTGCATGTGCTGCCTGCATTTGTGTAAGTTTTAATCTGGTCTTCTCCTACATCCCCAAAGACACACAGGTCGGGTAAATTAGTAGCTATATGAATGGGGACCCAAATATTCCCAGAATCAGTCAATAGCTCAGCAGTAGGGTGTAGTTTTCGAATATGTTGCTAAGTAACATATGCCTATAGTCTGGTTAATCGGCCCATCGAATGTCATCATGCTGAGTTGATCGAGTGTGTATCTCTGGTGTTTATTCTACAATCATGCATGGGACTTAGGCATTTTTTATGGTAGATTTTCAACCTACCTGGAAGGGGGTCTCTCTCTCTCTGAATTGCCCTTCCAAAGAGTTCATTCATTTTTTTTTTCCTATAAGGGTTTTTTGAGAGATTTATCTTGTCTACTTAGAGAATCAAGGCTAAGGGGCTTTAAAAAAGGGCATGCTGAAGCCCATTGAGGCACTCCTTGTTTGATTTTGGGCTATACAAGAAATAAATTGTTGTTGATAACTGCATTTTTTTTTGGCATTGATGGACTTGTTCATGAAGCGTTTGTTCCCCATGGACAGACTGTTAATCAGTGACATTACATTAAACTACTGAGACGTCTATGGGAAACCATCAGGACAAAAAAGTCCGGAGAAGCGGCACTCCCACCACTTGCACCACTAAAACTCACCTGCACATACACCGCTTTGTCGGTCCAAGGGTCTTAGACCAAAAACAATGTGATTGTTGCTTCTCATCCACCATATTCACCAGATCTTGCTTCCTGTTGCCTATTTTTGTTCCCAAAATTAAAATTGAAACAAAAGAGAAGAATATTTGCTACTGTGGAAACAAGTCAGGATAAAATAAACACAGGATGCTGTAGGCATTGTGACAAAAACCGAGTACAGGAATAGGAGAAACACTGGGACAAGTGCACGGAATCTCAAGTAGAGTATTCTGAATGTGACTAAAAGGGAAGTGCAGTTTTAAAATAAAGAATTTTTGGATCTCCCTTGTAATTTGACACAGTGTGGTGTGTGTGTGTATAAATAGTGTAACAAAAGGCACTATATAGGCGCCTGACCCGACACAGATGGACACGGAGGCACGTATAAAATAAAAAGACTTTTATTTTTCTTCAGCTGGAGGGCACGTCTTCCCCATGTCACCCAGCCACAACACAGTCAAAACACCAACACATCACACACTTTCTTCTCCTGCACCACCACTCCTCCCAGGGAACCTTGTCCTCCTCCACCCAACTCTGGCCGCTGAGTGGTGGTTGCTGGCTCCTTTTATTGGGTACCCAGAAGTGCTCCAGGTGCTTCATTGCCAACATCTGACTGCACTTCCGGGTGTGGTGAAACCAGTGCCCAGGAGGGTAGAGCAGCTTCTGCTGCAGCACCGCCTGGCGGCGCCTCCGGAACCCAATAGGGCTGCACAACACTCCAACCCCCTTGAAGCCCTGCGGGAGTCTGGGGCACCATTGCAACCCAGGGAGGCTGCCATCTAGCGTCCATGGGGAGATGCTGGGTTTCCCATCCTTACTCCCCAGGAAGATATGCTGCAGGGGCATCCCGGCTGGGCATGGGCTCTGGCCGCCTGCCACAATAGGCACTTTGATGGACTGACACCCTGGCCTGGGTTGGCTCCCGCCTTGTGCCCAGTGCTGCCAGGAAAGGTTCCAGTCTCCTATGACTCTGAAATGAATCAAACAGGTCTCCTTATTTTTATGTACAGCTCGTGGATGACACTTTACATTCCACAAATTTGAATCTTGCACGTATATTCCCAAGAAGTGTATAGCATGAAGTTACACAACATCTGGAAATAAATGCAATGCACAGTATGCAGAAATTGAAGTGAATATATACAGTAGATTGCATTAAACATACACCAGAAATGCCGATTTTGACAATCCCCACACACAATGCAGATTTTAAGGCTGATACAGATGTGCCTGATTCATCTTTTTACTGCATTTCACCGTGCAAGCATGAGTGCCATTTCCTCCATCTCCATCGCTTGGTAAACTTTAGACATTTTTGGTTCTTATTTATTGTCGCCAGCTTTTACACATTTCCAAGCATAGTTTACTTGGTCCTGAATAGGGGTTCTCAAACTCTGTGGCTGAAGGCTTATGTTCTAGGCAGATTAACAATCAGTGATAATAATTGATCTCATTTAATTAGCTGGTCCTTTTTCTTTTCTCTTATTCTACATTCAGAAAAGCACAATAGTATGATTTTTACATTTATAAAATATTTAGAAGTATTTCTATTTCTTCAATATCTTGTAACAGTTGAGGTTGTTATCAACCTCTCGAACCCTCAGGTACCATGCCAAACACCAGGTAAAAGTCCAAGACTTTTTATTTTTATGATAATACTATGCACTAAGCACCCTCCACTCCACACTACACATACAAATACAAATATCAATAATCAAGCACAATAAACACTCCTCCTCTCCCAGACACTTTGCCACCCTTCCTCCCAGCTCAGCTCAATCTCTGGGCTTTCCCAGAGTCCTTTTATACCCCCTGACCTGGAGGTGTTCCTGTCCAACAATCCACATTACTTCCGGGTCAGGGTAAAAGTCCTTTTCTTCAACCCGGAAGCACATCGTTTCTTCTTGTCATGTGATCATGACACGCTTCCGGGTTATAGGCCAAGGGCACGTAAGAGTCTGACAGCCTCCCTACAGCGACTCCCAGTGGTCCCCAAGGTATCCAGCAGGGCTGTGTATACAAACTACAAGGTCCATAAGGCCCTGCTGGAATTCGGGGAACCTCCATGCTGTTGGGAAGGCTCCACCTGGCGGCCTGGAAGTGTGGGCCGGAATATTTAGCCGGCCATCCATCACAATCTTTAAATCATTTTTTTCTATTATTTTGGTCATTTTCTGTGCAGTTTGCTTCTTACTTGTACCCTAATAATGACAATTAAAAGGAAGCAGACTTTAGCGTCATAACCTCTAATTAGTAAATAATGGATTAAATAACCAGGAAACCTGCAAAAGAACAATGAAAATCAGGATTAAAATATTGTTAAAATGTAAAAAATACATTTCTCATATAACTGCTTTGTACATTTTGGTAAAAAAATTACCAAACTTAGTGTTGTGATTTTTTATATTGACGCCAAAACATAGAAACTGGGTAATAACAGATCACTTCATTAGGCTAAGAGTCCAATTAAAAACAGAGGTTGGTTGGAAGAAAAACCTGCAGCCACAGTGGGTCCCCAGGACCAAGACTGAGAACCACTGGTCTAGAGCAACCTGAACAGCAAAAGGTAAGTAAAACTTCTTGATACAGAAAAGCAAAGGAAAATGACTTCCCATTGAAGACAGTGTTTAGTCAAAACAATATTTATAAGTATTTTCTGCTTAAATTTGCTATTTAATAAGAAGTTATGTAAGTATACAAGCATATATACAACAAATACTGTACATAAGACTACAAGTTACATTTATATATAGAAGAATGTAATACTAGGGTGTTGTACCGTGTTAGCCATTATGAATGTAGTGAGAAGTTAAGCAAAATGACACCTTTTATTGGCTAACTTGTCTTAAATATAAACATCTATGTGTGGAAGTGTGTGTGTCTGTACGGCCCGGAAGTGAGAGGTGGAGTCAGGTTAAGGCTCCGCCTCCGAGGAAACAGAAAACTCGCTTAGCCACTAATAACACAAGCGAGGCCAGCACGTCAGCAAAACGAATCCTCAGAAGAAAGACAAAGTCGCTTTGCCTCTAACATTGGCAAAACGGTAGCCCTTTTACTTTTCCTCCCACCGCTAATGCACAAGCGATGCGAGCACAACAGCAAAACGAAATCACCGAAGAAATACAAAGCTGCTTAGCCACTAACATCGGCAAAACAATATCCCTTTTACTTTTCCTTCCACCATTAATGCACAAGTGATGCAAGCACGACGGCAAAACGAAACCTCCTAGGAGAGAGACGCCCAGAGTAGTTCCTTTCAATTACCTGACATCTCTACATTTCAACTTTTTTTCTGACGATTTCAATAGTTTCTAGGACCTCAGGCTTTTTACAGCACAGGCTTACACAGCTAGTAAGATTACGATATGCAAACTTTTGAGGCAACTCTGGCCCCTTTAAGCATAAAGAAGGTGTCTGAGTTGCCTCAAAGGCTTGCATATTGTATCTCTCTAGTTAGCTAATAAAAAGGTGTCATTTTGCTAAACTTCTCACTACATTGAAGAAGTTATTTCTCTAATTTCTTATCGCTCTTTTGTGCTAATAGTCAAAAAGTGCTGTCCACCCATCCAATATTACAGCTGTACAGCATGTGCGGTTATTGCTAGTGTTATACATATGTGTATGTTGTATATAAGATATAGCATAGTGGTATATACTGCATAAAAATTACATTCTGAGAGATTCGTAGAATTAAACCTGCTTCATCTCAAGCAGAGGAGACTGTGTGGGGACGTAATCCAGGTATTTAAAATCCTCAAAGGCATCGTAGATCCAGCAGAGGTTTTTTACCTGAACGGTGAATTAAATACACCAGTGAAACTCAAGGGGAAGTGCATTTAGGACTGAAGCCAGGAAGCACTTTTTTACTCAGAGAGTTATGGGAATCTGAAACAAATTACAGAGACACAGAAGCAAAAGCCTTAACAACCTTTAAGAAGAATCTGATGAGATACTGGGACAGTTTAGCTATTAGCTAAACAAATTTGTGGCAAATGGAATAAATGATTTCCTCTCGTTTGCGATATTTCTGCTGTTCTTATATCCAGTATTGTACGGTGTCTAAGTTTATGTACATATATACCCATACTAATAGTAAATATGTCTTGCATTCTACAAGCCATTTCATTTTTCTTCTGGGATGGCTAACAGTGTTATCAAGAAAGTTCATACTGCATAGGAACAGAGACATTTACTGTACAGGGTACAGATGTTGTATTTCAGAACTCGACTGATCATTTTAAACACCCAGCAAAATAATTGGGCAGGACCAAGTCACAAATGTGAATTCGTCAAGAAATTGCAGGATACATGGCAATGGCTCTTATTTCTTAAGGGACACAGGTAATGTAATCATTTTAAATTACAGAATGCAGGAGACAGCAAAGGAATATGCAAAGGAAAAATACGTTGTTTTACTTTCAGACAATAATATTACATACTTTAAATGCACACCTTAAAGGAATACTCTTCCCAAAATTGATATTATTTTCTTTTTTATTTGTTAGTGACCCAGTTTGTTTTCTGGGGATGACTGAGAAAACATTTTAATCTTTAAACATAAAAAGTTTATCATGTAATGCGTATGTACATCATATATAAATTATCCTTAAATAAAAAAGGTAAATATTATAAGTCTTGTTAATAAACTGAAAAAAATAAAATATTTTCCCCCATTAAAATGGAGTACCAGTCTCTCAGTCAATTTGGACAAATAACCTAACATTTCTGTCAGATGTTGGAAGAAATTCAAAGAACTGAGAGAAAAACTCATGTGGACATACAGAATGCTATTTAAATGTCACACAAAGAGTGACCAGGGCAGCACTTACTGTAGACCGAATGTATTTTTAACCATGTCCTTTTTTAACACTATCTCATTATTTATAATACACTAAAAATGCAGGACATGTAGTCAATGAAATGTATGCCATAATTTGAAATTTTCTCTTCTGCACCAAGATGTACAGTATGCCTTTGGAATTTGATCCAGTTAAGAATGGATTCTACAGTGGAGCAACATTTTCCTCACTGAGCAAGAGCGCATCACCATTTTCTATTTGAATTTTATTTCATAAACTAGCATGCGGTTGAGCAAACCTGCTGCCTTGCAGAAATGCAGGCTTCAGCGTGTAAACAACAGGTTTTGAATGTTCCATGTCACTGGCCGCCCTATAAAAGAGATAGAGAAACGCGGATTGAATTCTAACTGCAAACCAGCTCGTCACAATGAAGATGCACCTTACCTGCAGCGGTGACACCTGTGTTAGTCACAAAGAGACTGCGGCTTGCTTTGCACCTCTGAGGAGACTGAGGCAGAATGTGTGTGTCTGAAAGGCAGCATCACCTGTCATTTTCGTCTTCCAGTCAGTTTCCCGTCTTTTTTTTTTTCCTCCAAGTTACTTTCTTGTTCAGCAGTACAAATCAGGCATGTCTGCTTCACACCAGGATAGTGTGTCAAAACAAAAGGCAGAGAGTAGATTGTAAAGCTCTCATGAGTAGCTGCACTTCTGAACGACTGGCTTTGTGAAAGGCGTCATGTGCCAAAATGTTTCTTCAGAGTGCATCACTGCCGGTAGTTGAGCAGGCATTTCGTGAAGGCTAGATAGACAGATCAGGCATGTTTGCTTCTCTGTGCAGCCCCAGAATGATTGCCATGTTGCTCTTCAGTGTGATAAGCATCATGAATGGCGTAGGGAGATTCACCTCAATTGTGCCAGCGCTTATGTGATAAATGTAAATGAGCAAAACATCAATTATGCAAGCGCTACAGTTTTTCTAAGGTACAAAAACTTTGTGGTCAGACAGTTTAATTATTCTTCAGTAGTGGCAGCTGGGAAATATTAAAAATTATGACCATGTGTCTCCAGGAGCCAATCAGTGCTGTGTCAGTATTGTAATGACCCCTAACTATTATCTTTGTTTTCAAGAAAGACTTTGAAGTCATCTAAGTGACAGACAAAAGAGTTGTTAATATTTATAGAGAGGCAAAGTGATTGTCAATGCTCGGGCAGAGGTCTGGTACATGTGAGTCTGTTATTTGTTGTGCCCATAAGGGGGTGTCTCAAGACACCAGCCCCTTGAAAAAACTACACAGGTTCAAATAACCTTTTATTTGTTTGTACCTGCAATATCCAAATCAAAAAGCCATCCTTCTTCATTCCCCAAACCTCCTCCAGAAAGTGTTGTCCTCCTCCTCCTGACTCCAACATCCCGAAAGGGATGAAAAGGACCCTTTTATCCCAGGCCTGGTAGTACTTCCAGTGCCATGACATAGTACAAAGGAAGCATTTTGGGGTCAGGTGGAATCTCCTTAAAGTAGAGGCAGCCATTCCATGCAACTCCCTCTGAAACCTAACAGGGCTGTCCAATGGGACTACAGCTCCCAGTATGCCCTGCATTAGTGTGCATGGGTGCACCAGCCCAGAAACACTGCCACCAAGTATATCGGGGAAGCATACAGTCTTGGTAAAGTTGTCTTGCCTTGTCCACACATTTTATATTCTCATCCAGGTAAAGGAATGCCATCCATCCTGGCTGGGACATCAGTCCAGCTTTCCCACCCATTACAAAATTTTGCCAAAACCTAAATGTTATACAGCAATGTAGCCAAAATTCTAACTGAAGTCATTACCTTGCTAAACCTTTAAAGAGTTGTTTTTCTCCAAATGTTCCCTTCACCAAAAGTATTGTTCTAATAATATGACCTACAGAATCTCTTCAGATGTGTTACCAGATTTAATAAATAGACAACACATTACCTAATATGTGCCAAATGAAATTAAAAAAAAATCACAATGTGACACTAAATATCTAACAATATACAAGAACAGAAAAATGTTCTGTTAAAAAGTAGACTTCAAATTGCTCTACGTGAGAATCATTAAGAAGTCTTTTGTTTTAGTAATGTCGTAGCTGTGGCATTTCTTCTCTTTGCAGTGGTCACATCATACAGAATTTTACAACTGTCTTCAATAAGTAAGTATGCCAGTGACATATTTAAGGCTGCAGCTAGTTTGAGAATTTTCACAACCAAAAATGAAATGTGTAGTTTCTTTAATAACGTTAGCTATTTGAAAAAATACCTGGAAACTGGAAAGACTTTGCAATAAGAGCTCTGCCATGAAAAGTGTTATGCATTTTTTGAGAACAGCAAATAATGCAACTGTTTGGGTTCAGCCAGGTCACCCTGGCTTAGGGTTATTTAAATTTATTTTGACACTCCTGAGATGTTATTTTTTATGTGTTAATTATGTCAATTTTGTTAATATTATTCTGTTTATATCTATGTATTTTGTGTTCTCCTGTGTTCCCTTTTTTTGTGGAGGGCGGGGCCAACTCAATATCACAACTTAAGGACCACCCTCAGCTGATATGCTTTAAAGATGGCGAGTAGGATCTGCACTAGTTTATTGGGGTTGTTTTAGAGAAGCACATATCCATGAGTATTATCTACTTCTGACCTGTGAATTTTTGCTTATGTCTTGTATTTATGATTACTGTACTAGATTTTGGATGGGATTTGGTTTTGACTTTTCTGTTCTATTTTGCTTAACTTTAAATAAATAATTCTTAAATAGACATTCCTTGACTAGTTTCTTACGCTAAAGGTTTTATTGTTCTCCTTTTTATTGAGAGGTATTTTGATATATTTTGGAGCATTTAAAGTATTTTCAACTTTAAAGCCTGTTCTATTTTTTTGGGCCTGGATCGAGTGAAGCATGCCAGTAAAGTTTGGGGTAAGGCTGCCTGAGTGGAGACCTATCATAAACAGGCCAGTGAAGAATCTAGACTGGTTCTGTGGGTCTTTTTGAGTCCTTACATCCCAATTTGTTATTCTGAATACACTCAAAACTCCTAACAGGACTAATATGTGAAAGAAATACATGGGTAAACAATGCACACTCTATTGTACGACAAAGGGCTCAGTCTATAAACAAAATAATAAAAACAAACTCATCACACAGAGATATATCATTGATGGTTGTACACCTTGTACAAAACTTTCAGGATTTCTTCCATCTTGCTTTTGCCCCAAAGTTACTGCTTGGATGCAATTTCACCTGATTCATAAGTTCTGCCCAAAGATGGTGAAGGTTAAAGCAGAAAGTTTCATGTTTCTAACATGCATAACAAGTCCAAATGGACGGTGGGATTTCTAGGGAGGTGAGTGAATGGTGATGATGTTAGCTCAAGGTGGGTGTGTGGTCCATCCAACACACAAAAAAACAAAATTCCAGTGTTCTGGAATTTTCTAAATATTTCTGTGTGTTTGTATGATTAGTGGACGCATTGCCAATGGCATGGTGGAGTTGTTATCTCGTAATTTTAAGATCCCGCTGTGATTCCTTACTAGTGTGCCATCGGTGTTAAATGTACACGACGTCCTTGTGTTTATCTGGATTTCCTCACACCAAATAAAAGTTATCAAGTTCATTGGTGACTTTAAGTTGATCCCATTGTGTCTTAGTGTTTTATAATGGCTTGGTATCACATTTCAGTTTGTCCCCAGCCTCTCATCTTCTGTAACTGGGTTAGTCTCTGACTTCTCACAAATCTGTACCTGAAAAATGGAGTCAGAAATCGTTCACAGTGATTAGCAGAAGTCAGGAACCATCTGCCGTATCTGATTTTTTATTGAAAAGAAAAGAATATTTCAGTAAGGCTTCTTTGTTTCTTGGCAGACTGGTTGAGCAGCACACAAACTTTTGATTTTGTGCCAATGTTACAAAGCCATTAGTCTTTATCCATTATCAATAATTAATTAATACATTTTCAAATGTAATGTTGTTATGGATTCACATTCAGAATATAAAAAACAGGTTTTACATAACCCACATTTATTCATAGTAATTGACAGGATCAGCATTATCTTTCTAAGTGTGTCAACAAAACATGTCTTCGGCTATGACAATAGGAGTACAGACATAATGCATATAAAAATAAGATTTCCTGAAACTTGGCAGAGCATCGTCTTACCTTTCTCATTACCATCTATTTTACTCTAAATCTCTGTGTATTAGATAGTGTAATAGTGTAATAGTAGAAGACACCAGACTGATGTTCTGGCCAGGGTGGAGGGCATTCTCTTTACCAGACAGGATTATAAAAATTTATGTACAGGGGAAGACAGCCTTCCTGGACTGTATACTTTTCTGATATGCTAGGTACACCCATGCACACACTTGCAGAGCATACTGGGAACTGTGGCCCTGTTGGGCAGCACTGTTGTGTCATAAGGATGCCACCGGGGAGGAGCTGCAGGGAATGGCTGTCTTTACTTTAAGGAGCTTCCACCTGACCCAGAAATGCTTCCTTTGTGCAATGTTGTGGCTCCAGAAGTACTCCCGGGTCTGGCATAAAAGGGGCCTCCTCATCTTATTTAATGAGTCTGTGATGCCAAAAGCCTCTCCAAGCCACTAGTGTAAACAAAGTTGCAACTAACAGTGTGTCACTTTAGAACAATCTAGACAAGAACAGGTCATTCAGCCCAACAAAGCTTGTCAGTCCCATCCACTTAATTCGTTCAAATTAACATCAAGTCGAGTTTTGAAAGTTTCTAAAGTCCTACTGTCTACCACAGTACTTATTCCATGTGTCTACGGTTCTCTATGTGAAGAAAAACTTCCTAATGTTTTCTGTGAAATTTAACCCTCAACAACAGTGTTCATGCTGAACTAGTTTTAAAGTAACCATCTTGATCGATTGTACTAATTCTGTTTCATAACTTTGAACATTTCAGTCATGTCATTTTTTTAATCTCCTTGTGCTTACACTGTAAAGGCTCAGCTCTTTAAATCTTCCCTCATAATTCATCCCCTGTAGCCCTGGAATCAGCCTAGTCGCTCTTCTCTTTTCTACTGCTGCTACGTCTCTTTTTGTAACCCTGAGACCAAAACTGCACACAGGACTCCAGATGAGGCCTCACCAGTGCATTATAAAGCTTGAGCAGAACCTTGGACTTGTACTCCACACATCAAGGCGCTATATAACCTGACATTCTGTTAGCCTTCTTAATGCCTTCTGAACACTGTCTGGCAGTTGATAGCATAGAGTCCACTGCGACTCCTAAATCCTTCTCATAAGCTGTAGTTTCGATTTTCAGACCTCCCATTGTGTATTCAAACCCAGTGTTTTCACTTCCTATGTGTAATATTTTACATTTACTTACATTAAATTTCATCTGCCATAATTCTGCCCAAGCCTGTATATGGTCCAAATCCCTCTGTAATGATTCAATGAATTCGAGATTATCTGCTAAGTCTACACACAACCCCCTGAACTCCTACTTCTTTTAGTTTGATGCCCAGCCTCTCATATGGCACCTTATCAAAAGCTTTCTGAAAGTCCAGATAAATATCACATGCACCACTTTGATCATATTATTTTGTTGTTTCCTCATAGAATTCTAGTATGTTGGTAAAACATGACCTCCCACATCTGAACCCATGCTGAGTGCTCAGTAAAACTCCTGTTCTTGCCATATGTTGCTCAATGTCCTCTTTTATAATTCCTTGTGTTAATTTTCCTGTTATGTACATTAAGCTTATTAACATATAGCAGCTTAGACCTGCCTGGTCACCCTTTTTATATAATGCTGTACAATTTGCCATTTTCCAGTCCTTTGGAATTTCCCCAGTGTGCAGTGACTTACTAACAAGAGGGCATCAAGGATTTATATATGAACTCGCTAGCCTCTTTAAGAAATCGAGGGTAAATATCATCTGTTCCTGGTGATTTGTTTGATTTCTACCTATTTAATCTAAGCAGCACCTCTCCCTCTACAATTTCTAAATCATTCAGTACCTCCTTAGTCGTCCCTTTTACCGCTTGGAGGTTATCCACTTCCTCACATGTGAAGAAGTTTAGAGCATCTGCTATTTCACTGTGTGTTTGAGTATGGAAAAATACGATGAGAGAAAAAAATTAATTTGTGAAAGGTGATGAATGATATTATTGAAAATTTCTTTATAAACAGTATTAAAATAAATAAATAAAATTATTGCAGATTTAAAACTGTACTCCTAGTGATGCTGAGGAATCTGAGCTTGATGTGATGTAGGATTTCTGTGGCTCGGTAATCCTTACCATTATGTTGATTGGAGGTAATCTGCTCCTGATAGACCTACTCATGACAAAGTGGTCTAAGAAGAGCAGCTACACAAAGAACAGTTAAAAATATGACTGATTATTCTAGAATAATCTAGGCAAGTGTTACCTGGATTTGCAATGCTAGGACCCAATTCTGCAGTCAGGGTAAGAAGCTCCTCAGTATGGAAGGACTTAAGAGTAGAACTACACTGTCTAGGAATCAGGAGGAAGTAGTTATTAGGACACTCAGTTAAATGATACCTGGCACACCCCATTGGGAGAGCACCTACTGCTCATCAGAACGTTTATTTCTCCTGACTGAGCAAGGAATGCCAGGGAATTGAGCTCTGTGAGCTGGTAAATAACTTTCTAAGGGTAGAATAGCCTGGTCTGTTCAGCACAGCATGTTACTATTGTTACTGTCACCAGGAAATCTGGACAGAAATTGGGTGAGTGAGTTTGTATTGAAATACTAACACTGGGCATTGTACAAATATTAACTGTTACATGTTGAAATCTGTTTTTTTTCTTTTATCAAACAGTATACGGTGTAATAATCTATCCCTTGCCAAAGATCACATGAAAACAATTCGCCAAATAATGCAAGAAAACATGCTGCCTCATACTGAAACATTTTTCACTTTTCCTCACGCTCTCCTTCCTTCAAAGTCTATTTAAATTATTTTCCATGACCATTTAACTCAGGCACAGCTGTCATAGTCCTTTGATAAATTACCTATTAATGCCTGTGCCAAAATTTGCAAATAAACACCACCTACACTTTTTGTGGGAGTATCGCAAAGACTTCAACCACCTACAAATAAATAAAACATTGTAATGCTAAAACAGCCAATGGTCCTGTGAGGGGAAAGTCTAGGATCAGCACGATTGAAAGTTAAAGAGAGCATTAATTTGTAAATGCTGAAAATGTGCTACCAGAAATTTTCAAGGCATTTCCTTTTGCCATTTTAGAAGTTGATGTGTAATTGGTTGTGTTGTTGTATTCCTTTAACCACCACCCCCATAATTTGTTTCACTAATTTTTTTAAGTATGAGCTGAGCTGCAAGGTCCTTTACCCAACTAGAAAATAAAATAACCTTCATATATAGGATATAATCGTATAAATTTAAATAATAATTAATATTTTGACTTGCTATATTATTTAAATTACTGTGAAACCTGATCTTGAATGCTGTCATGAAAGAAGAGAAACAGTCGCTGAATGTTTTTATATTATATGAATAAATATACATGAAAAACAATGTAGAATATTTAGTGAGTTATGACTCTTTTTGAATCATTAAGGGATGCCGCAAATAAAAAGTAAAACTGAATGTCCCATTTTTAGTACATGGAGAGTAAAACTGAGATAAATAATACAACTAAAAAAGTATTAATTTGTATCAAATTATGTAGTTGTGTACTAGAAACTCTAGACAGCACTGAGTATGCTTCAATTAGTAATGAAGAATTTATCCATTCATTTTCTGAAGCTGCTTTTTTCCACTTAGGAATCCGAGGGACACATGCTAGGTGCGGTTAGTAACATAATACAGGAGATCCAGCCCAGATTGTTACCTAACACGGCTCATCCTAACCAAGATGCCAGTCCATCACTGGGCACACTGATTCCTCACACCCACTCATTTAAGGCCAATTTACAGTTGGAGGTTTGTATTATTGAGCGAAAGGCTGCATAATCATGAGAAGAACATGCCTACTGTACACAGTGACCAGGCTGATAGGCAAATGTAGCTCACTGGAAACCGTTCCACTGTGATGGCCTAATTTAAAAGCCACAATTGTGGAAATCGGTTAAGAATTGAGTTTCAAGAATGAGGTAGTACCCCAATGGGCTATAAAATATAGACAATGGAAAAATATGACCCAATTCTATGAGTCCCAGCCATAGACGAGAGCTCCGTGGGAGCCCTGAAGCTCAAGCACACCAAAAAATCTCTAAATATATAAAATCCAACGTCTGTCTGTCTGTATGTGTGTCCGCTTTTCACGAAAGAACTACTTAACGGATTTAGATCGGGTTTTTTTCTATAATTTGCTTGAACATTCCGGTTGGTGTTGTGACATCTCTCATTGCGCTATGTATCATAGATCGCTTGCAGTACTGAATTATTTGTGCAAATCGGAGAGACACGCAGAGGGCCGAGGGGAAGGGGCGGGGCTCTTCTCACTCACACGCCAGCCTCGGGGCGTATCTTACCTCCACTTAGCTAGCAAATGAGAGAACTACTTAATGGAGTTAGATTGGGTTTTTTTCTAGAATTTGCTTGAACATTCTGGTTGATTTTGTGACTTCTCTCATCGCGATAAGAATCATAGTTCACCGGCAGGAGCGATACATTTGTGCTAATCCGGCCAAGGGGAGGGGAGGGGGAAGTGTGATTTCAGGAGTAGGGAGCAGGGCAGGGCCCTTTTCACTGTCCCATTTCACTACTACACCCATGGGGGATGTCTAGTTAAAAATATAAAAAGGTCACACAGTCTACATACGGTACTTCCAGCATGCTCTGTTGTAATGTCACTTTTAAAAATGTTTGTTGGTTTCATCTCACAGGAAAGACAACACCTTTCCTCTAGCATTATTGCATGTCGTTAATCAATTTGTTTTGCCCTTCTGTACTCTTTGTTATAACATTGTGATGTGACAATTGGATTGCAACATTTAGTTAACAGTGAAGAATCATCGCTGAGCAAGTCCTTATTCGCTGGTAATGGTTCAGTTCGAACTTAAACCACAAGCAAATGAGAATCATGGGAATCTTGAATCAGATCCGCACTTTAAACATCTGCCATTCAAAATGAAAAAACCCTGACGACATCACGCATCCACCATAGCACTAGTACTGTGCTCTGCTGAATTGAATTGCTTGTGTGCGTGAATCCATTAGTATGATTCTCTGAAAACAGCCATTCAAAAACAACAATTCATTCCTGAATCACATACAGTATCGCTACTAGTTAAGAAGAATTTATTGCAATGAACTTGACAAAGAAAACAGCAAATTAAAGAAAATTAAAACATGGATATTTTTGTTGTGATGCTAAATTAAAGTTAATCAGCACAGTTGTTCACAAGTCAGGGAGGCCCAAATAATAATGTACGAAATACAAATTCAGACAAAAATAATGCAAGAAAAGATGCAGCCCGCCAAATTGTTGTTACTGCAACAAAACAGACTTGAAAACCATGGAGAAAGAATGCCACAGGCTCTATTAGATGGACATAGTGCTTAAGTAGGCTGTTATGGATGTGCATGTTGTGGCCGGGTGCAGGAACGACAGACTGCCAGATCAAAACTTGGGACTCCAACTGTGTTGTCCCATTTTAATATCAATGAAAAAAAAAGAAAGTAATGTCTGTCTTGGCATCAAATGTCCAGGGTTTCAGGCCAAATCAGAAAGAGAACTTTTTCGGACACTTTTAATGGGATCTCCATCTAGAGGTTCGTTTATCTAGCAAATGATGCCCCTTTCCAGGAATCTGCCACTTTCATGGATGGGGACCGGAAGGGGTGGTGTCAGGTGCCATCACTGGGTGGTTTCTTTGTTCTGTAGGGAGAGAGGAGAAGACCATGTTAGGGTTAGGTTAGAAGACCATGTTAGCAATAGCACCCCCTCTTGTCCTGGCGGGTTATTACATATCTCAAAGAGCCCATAAGGAGATCCTCTGACATACTGTACATGTGTGACAATGTAGAAAATGAGCACCTCTAATTAATTTCAAATGTTGGTGCCTATGGTTCTAGCTCTTATTAATCAGCTCTGATAAAAAGTTTAATAAATGAGAGTAAATGGATCTAAATACACTGTTATACTTCAGAAACACAGACTGCTGTGGTCTGTCTAATGATGTTTTATCATGACACACTTTGGATCTTTTGATACAAGCAGAATAAAGTTTAGAAGTTGGATCATAGTTGCGAAAAATGTCCACCCGTTCACTGCAACATGTACTTATCAGGGCTTTTTCAGCAGGATAATGCTCCTCGAAACGATTCAAGGAAGGAGGTTATTAATTCAACCTCAGTGCAGTTGAGCAACTGTGGAATGAGATGAAGCCAGTAATCTAGAGTACAGGTCCACAATAAATATAGGCCATATTGGGGTCGGCTGCACTTTCAATACCTGATGGAGTTCACGCTCCGTCAAATCCAGGCTACACTGAGGGCAAAAGCGGACAAATTCTCAACTAGGGAGGTATACCTAATAAAGTGGACATTCACTGTACACGCGTGGACATATTACAATAGACACATGCACATACATACATATATATAGCTATACTGTATATATACATATATTTATATTTAAATATGTATTTCATGGCAAGGTTTATTCAACGAACAGGAAGTTGTAGGAAACAAATGTTGTAACAAGCAACACAGATATTTTATCAGGTCTTTAATAATAATACTTTTTAATATAGTGCCTTTCCCATGCTCAAAGCACTTCACATAAATTTAGAATGAATGACTAGGCATATACAACATTGGGTATAAATTATATCCACATAAAACACAAAATAAAGACAAACATGGGATATACAAAGCTTTGAAATTGAATAAGGGAGAAAACAACACAAGAAAATTATTTTTAAATCCTGAAAAAAATAACAGAATTTGTGATACAAGCTCAAATCATTCTGAGCATTTGGACAAAGCGGGCAAACTGAAAGGAACAGGCAAGAGAATCGTCAGGGACAGTTAATGGAGCCAGTAGACAGAAATCGTCACCAATCTTTCAACATGTTATTAGAGCAATTCCAGAATCAAATCGACAAGACAAAGTATGAGCCAAAACCAGTCATTTTTTCCCTAATTGATTTTCTATTTAATTTTTCTTTTGTTGTTCAAATTGTGCATCTCTCACAAAGGTCATTCCTTTGATTGAGTCAAAGTTCCAATGCTTAATTGTCTGTGCCACCATATTTTACAGTGCAGCCATGATGTGTCGCAATAAAACTGAATAAAAAAAAAATCAAAACAAGAAGAAATAGAAATTAATATCCGTTCAAAATGAACCAAAATTGTCAGAAATTAATGACACGTTCCTGACAGAATTAATATAATATACAGTGAATGGCAAGGAGCTGCTTTGCCAGCCAACTTTCACAAAAGTTATCAAAGCCCTCATGAAGGTGATGGCAGTAGTCTTTCTGGGGCCTGTCTCTGCTGACAGTCACTCCATCTTCCCTTCTTGGCCAAGTTCTTAGGTGCCCACACTTCTGGTTACTTACTAGAAAAGATCAAAACACGGTTTAAGATATACAGAGCTTTTGTTTATAGTTTCTATTGTATTCCACTGGCATTTTCTGTAAGAACCTGGAGTAAATAGAAACTGTATAACTATGAAGCATAGACACTTAGGGGGACATCTTCATGGCTCCTGTCAGGTAAGCCAACCCACCCGAATTGAGAGTGGGCACTGTCACTAATGCACTTTCCTTTTGCATCTGCATTTTAGAGGGATGTCAAGGGGAAGAAGTGTGACTTCACTTCCTCTCTGATCCAGGAAGATCCGCCTCTCCAGGTGTTTGCTATAAAACCTCGTCAGCCACTGGAAGCAGGTATTCAATTATATATATGTTAAATAAATGCTTTAGTTGCCTCACATTTGTATGCAATTGTTTTGTTCACCCCACTGAATTAAAGCTGAAAATCTGTATTTCAACTGCATCTGAGATGTTTCATTTAAAATTCGTTGTGGTAATGTACAGAACCAAAATTAGAAAAAAGTTGTCTCTGTTCAAATATTTATGGACCTAACTGTATATATATATATATATATATATATATATATATATATATATATATATACAGTGGTGTGAAAAACTATTTGCCCCCTTCCTGATTTCTTATTCTTTTGCATGTTTGTCACACAAAATGTTTCTGATCATCAAACACATTTAACCATTAGTCAAATATAACACAAGTAAACACAAAATGCAGTTTTTAAATGATGGTGTTTATTATTTAGGGAGAAAAAAAATCCAAACCTACATGGCCCTGTGTGAAAAAGTAATTGCCCCCTTGTTAAAAAATAACCTAACTGTGGTGTACCACACCTGAGTTCAATTTCCGTAGCCACCCCCAGGCCTGATTACTGCCACACCTGTTTCAATCAAGAAATCACTTAAATAGGAGCTGCCTGACACAGAGAAGTAGACCAAAAGCACCTCAAAAGCTAGACATCATGCCAAGATCCAAAGAAATTCAGGAACAAATGGGAACAGAAGTAATTGAGATCTATCAGTCTGGTAAAGGTTATAAAGCCATTTCTAAAGCTTTGGGACTCCAGCGAACCACAGTGAGAGCCATTATCCACAAATGGCAAAAACATGGAACAGTGGTGAACCTTCCCAGGAGTGGCCGGCCGACCAAAATTACCCCAAGAGCGCAGAGACGACTCATCTGAGAGCTCACAAAAGACCCCAGGACAACGTCTAAAGAACTGCAGGCCTCACTTGCCTCAATTAAGGTCAGTGTTCACGACTCCACCATAAGAAAGAGACTGGGCAAAAACAGCCTGCATGGCAGATTTCCAAGACGCAAACCACTGTTAAGCAAAAAGAACATTAGGGCTCGTCTCAATTTTGCTAAGAAACATCTCAATGATTGCCAAGACTTTTGGGAAAATACCTTGTGGACTGATGAGTCAAAAGTTGAACTTTTTGGAAGGCAAATGTCCCGTTACATCTGGCGTAAAAGGAACACAGCATTTCAGAAAAAGAACATCATACCAACAGTAAAATATGGTGGTGGTAGTGTGATGGTCTGGGGTTGTTTTGCTGCTTCAGGACCTGGAAGGCTTGCTGTGATAGATGGAACCATGAATTCTACTGTCTACCAAAAAATCCTGAAGGAGAATGTCCGGCCATCTGTTCGTCAACTCAAGCTGAAGCGATCTTGGGTGCTGCAACAGGACAATGACCCAAAACACACCAGCAAATCCACCTCTGAATGGCTGAAGAAAAACAAAATGAAGACTTTGGAGTGGCCTAGTCAAAGTCCTGACCTGAATCCAATTGAGATGCTATGGCATGACCTTAAAAAGGCGGTTCATGCTAGAAAACCCTCAAATAAAGCTGAATTACAACAATTTTGCAAAGATGAGTGGGCCAAAATTCCTCCAGAGCGCTGTAAAAGACTCATTGCAAGTTATCGCAAACGCTTGATTGCAGTTATTGCTGCTAAGGGTGGCCCAACCAGTTATTAGGTTCAGGGGGGCAATTACTTTTTCACACAGGGCCATGTAGGTTTGGATTTTTTTTTTCTCCCTAAATAATAAAAACCACCATTTACAAACTGCATTTTGTGTTTACTTGTGTTATATTTGACTAATGGTTAAATGTGTTTGATGATCAGAAACATTTTGTGTGACAAACATGCAAAAGAATAAGAAATCAGGAAGGGGGCAAATAGTTTTTCACACCACTGTATATATATATATATATATATATATGTATGTATATATATATATATATATATATATATATGTATGTATATATATATATATATATATATATATATATATATATATATATATATATATATATATGTATGTATATATATATATATATATATATATATATATATAATATATATATATATATATATATATATACATATATATATATATATATATATATATATATATATATATATATGTAGATATATGCAGTGGCAGGCCGTGCATTTCACACCTAGGCCTTCAGTAGAGCTCCGTCTGAATCAACCCGCCCCTCAAAAACTAATTTATGGTTATAAAAACCATCTTAATATGCAGAAAAACAGTATAAAGAGCCGTTGCATCGCAGATAGATAACTCCTGTAGCCACAATAAATGCCTTTATTGAATAGACAAACCAGGGGTGAACAAGTTCCTTTCTACTGCAGCTACAGCCCGCGACACACATAAAAAACATCAATAATAACTCATAAACTTGCAATATTATTTAGGAAAATCGCAACTTTTTACTCACCAAAAATTCAGATTATTTGTAAACAAAATCCATCCTCCTCTCTTTCCTCAAAAACAATTCAATTACTCTGTCGTACAGATTATCCGTGCGCTTCAGTTCCATCACGAAGTCCCTTTCTATCGCCATCGAAGCTAATGCTGAAAGTCGAATCTGCCCTGTCGTATTTCTGGCATAAGTTTTGATTCGCTTTAGGGCTGAAAATGTTCGCTCGACAGAAGCAGTGGACACGGGAATGGTCACCGCCAAACATACCAATGTGTACAGCTGCCCCATGATGCTCTCATTCAGATTTTTCTATTACACCATCCTATCCAATCAACGGGTTTGAATACGGTGACTTTGCCGTATGCCTGCTAGAGGGCCCTAGTGAAACCAACTCAAAATCTGATTGGCTAAAGCAACAGTTTAATTGACATTTATTTTGTGTTAGAGGGCCTGCAGAACGGATTGTGAAGACCTCCAGGCAGACTTCTTTGACTTTGACCCTGCCTGGCAACAAATGATGGCTGAAATGTGATTGGTTAAATGCTTTCATATGAAAATACATGTCTGGAAGCAGGCGCAGCACAACCATCAGAAAAGCTATGAAAGGAAGCGGACAGACTATTTGGAATTATTTAATAAGTATTCATGGACAAAATATAATTAACATCAGCTTGTGATTCAGATATTTTTTTAGGCAAGCAGAGAAGGCCTTGCAGGCCCTGACGGCCCGCCACTGTATATACTGTATGTATATACAGGGAGTCCTCGGGTTATAACATCTCGATATACAACATTTCGAGTTTACAATGCTCACTCCCATGAAAACTAGTGACATGAGTGTTAGCGTCGTACTTGCAGACTACATGGGCGAACTAATCTGGTTGCGCGCAGCGGAAGAATACGCAGTAATGCAGCGTATGAGTGAGGGAGTTGGCAAACTGGTTTCGTTGCACGTGGAGGAAATGTTCCGTTTGTGTGACTTTGTTTGGCGACTTTGTGGCCCTTATCATGGCTCCTAAATGAAAGTCAGTCTTCAGATGGTAGTGCTTCAAAGAAGAGGAAAACCATTATGATGGAAGTGAAATTAGACATTGTAAAGAGATCAGAAGGAATAAAGGTAAGGAATTTTTTTTGCACTCATTTTTTATCATTTTTTCTGTTACTACAGTACAGTGTACAATACAGTATATTTATGTTCTTTTCCTTTTTCTGTGGCTTAGTTGTGTTTTTATGTTCTAGATTATGATTTTGCAAATGTGTTAGGATAGGTAAGTGACTTAGGCTAGGGTGTGTTCCGACTTACACCAAAATTCGAGTTACATCACTGTTGTAGGAACGGAACTGTGTCGTAACCCGAGGGTGGTTGCTGGGCCCTTTTATTGGGCACCCGGAAGTGCTCCAGGTGTTTGATTGCCGACATCTGGCTGCACTTCTGGGTGTGGCGAAACCAGTGCCCAGAAGGGTCTAGCCGCTCCTGCTGCAGCACCCCCTGGCGGCGCCTGCAGAACCCAACAGGGCTGCACCGAACTCCAACACCCATGAAGCCGTGGGGGAATCGGAGGCACCGCTGCAACCCAGGGAGGCTGCCATCTAGTGTCCAGGGGGAGATACTGGGTTTCCCATCCTTGCTCCCCGGAAGATATGCAGCAGGGGCGTCCCAGCCAGGCATGGCCCCCGGCCACTATATATATATATATATATATATATATATATATATATATATATACTATATATTTATATATACACAGTATATAAGCCCTTAGACTTCATCCCGTGTGTGTGTGTGACTATATATACCAGTAATGGCAAATGCACTTGACTTATAGCTTGCTTGCTGCTTCGTGAGCAGCTCTTCTTTTCTCCACCCTAGCAGCCCACTTCTTCTCTTCTTCCGTCGGCATCTTCTTGCGTTAAAACTGATTAAGTTAGTGTTTGTGTTTCAATTGCTTAGTACGTTTTCTTAATTTTCCACTTATGCTGGCACTTAAGTCTTCAATCTGCCTCAAGAATTATTTAAGACATGAAGAGGTAGAGGAAGTGACAGCAAAGGTGGTAGGGATGAAAATGGCTGCCCTGGAGTCGAGAGTTGATTCTACATTAAGATAAAATAAAAATAAAAAAAGGAATAAAAATCATCACCCTGAAAGTGGACAGTAAAGATCAGGTAGTATATGTGTAATAATAATAATAATAATAATAATAATAATAATAATATGTGTACCAAATTTCACGTGAATAGGTCAAACGGTTTGCAAGCTACAGGTGATTTAAAAACCCTAGACAGATGAACAGATGGTAGCATATTACATAAGAAGATATATATATGTATATAATACCTGTATATGTATATAGTGACCACTTGGAAACATTGCAGCAAACCCCCGACACAGCTTCACAGATACAAGACATACAAAGGCTCTCTTATCATACTGGCACAGGCACAATACAAAAAAATAATTATCTCTTCTCCCTTTTGCTCCACTCCTCCCAGATGAGCGTTGTCCTCTTCCACCCGACTCCTGACAAGTCACCTGGGTGATGTAAAGCTGCTAGTTTTCTGGAAAACCTGGGAGTTCTTCCTGTGCCAGAGTATTGCCTGTAGGAAGCACTTCTGGGTCAGGTGGAAGCCCCACAAAGTAGGTAACACGACTCCCTGCAGCACCCCATGATGGCACCCACAGAACACAACAGGGCTGTTCCAAGGCAGTACAGTTCCTAGCATGCCCCACAGGTGTCCATATGGGTACTGAAACACAGAGATGCTGCCATCTAGTGTATCAGGGGAGATGGTAGCCATGTCCAGTTGTTTCCCCGTCTTTCCATTGTATTGGCCTCCCAGCTTGGTGAAAGGTCCTTGCTCTATCCCAGACAATCATTGTATTGTTGGCATCTTCTGCCAACCTCCTAGCAAAGGTAGGAACTGTTCTGTTTTTTTTCTTCTTCATCCTGGCCCCCCAGCTAGGTAATAGACCAGTATCTATCCAGGAAGGGATGCCACCCCATGGGTGCTGTCTATCACAATAAATCCACAGGAAAATGTTGGGGTGCCATCCCAGTCATCCCTGTTTAATAAAGTCAAAATGAAACAGAAAAGGGCCACTATGCACATGTCTACAAGAAATAACAAAAAGCAAAGCAAATAAGCTGGTTCTTTTCAATTAGAAGTTAGATTTTTGTTCAGTCAATTCAATACTGACCGCCTCTTTCCAGCAGGGGCAGGTTTTAGAGGCGGGAGACTGGAAGGGGTGGAGTTAATTGCCCTCACTGGGCATCTTCTCGGTGCAGCAGAAGAAAAAAGAGGAGAAAGTTAATACCTCCTCTCTTCCTGGGGTGATAATACTTGCTTCAGATGAGCCCACAGACATGCATGCGTGACATTTACATTCATTTATTTGGCCAATGCTTTTATCCAAAGCAACTTACAACATTTGAGATACAATTGGTTACATTTCTTTTGTTTTTGTAATTGGAGCACAGGCAGGTCAAGTGACTTGCTCAGGGTCACACAGTGTCAGTGGTTGGATTTAAACCTACAAGTCCAAAGCCTTAACCACTGTGCCACACTGCTTGACTATACATATAGTCCCTGCATGGAGTTTGCATGTTCTCCCTGTGTCTGCGTGGGTTTCCTCCGGGCGCTCCGGTTTCCTCCCACAGTCCAAAGACATGCAGGTTAGGTGGATTGGCGATTCTAAGTTGTCCCTAGTGTGTGCTTGGTGTGTGGGTGTGTTTATGTATGTCCTGTGGTGGGTTGGCACCCTGCCCGGGATTGGTTCCTGCCTTGTGCCCTGTGTTGGCTGGGATTGGCTCCGGCAGACCCCCGTGACCCTGTGTTCGGATTCAGCAGGTTGGAAAATGGATGGATGGATAAATGTATTATATACTTATCTTTATATATAATACACTACCGTGGCTGTCTGTTTGTCTCTCCAGGATTTAAATCACCTGTTGCTCACAAACCGTTTGATTTATTGACCTGAAATTTGGTACATATATACTACGTGATGTCTACTATCTGCTTTCAGGGTGATGATTGACCGCCAAGGTTATTCCTCTTTTTATTTTATTGTAGAATCAACGCTCGGCAGTGGCCAGCAGGGCGGCCGTGCGATGCATGTGTATGGGCGCCGTTCTCATCCCTACCACCTTTGCCATCACTTCCTCTACCTCTTCGTATCTTGAATCATTTTTGAGGCAGATTGAAGACTTAACTGCCAGCTTAAGTGAAAAATTAAAGAAAACGTACTAAGTAATTGCAACACAAACACTGACTTAATCAGTTTTAATGTGAAAAGATGCCAAAAAAAGAAGATAAGAAGCGGGCCGCAAGGGTGGAGAAAGGAAGAGCTGCTCAGGAAGCAGCAAGCGCATCAACCTCTGAGCAAACGAATGATACACATACAGAGAAAGAGGATGAAAACTACGAATACTCAAGTCAAATGTATTCACTGCACGTTATCATGCAGTGCACAGTTTCTTGTATAATGTACTAGTTGTCCCCTGTGGCTCTGCCCACGTAGTAGTAAAACAGGACAAATTTTAAAAATCAATAAACAAAAAATAAAAATGTAATTCTGGCCAACTGGAAGGTAAGTATGATCCAGCGTCAAAGTTGGCATTGCATCTGATCGTGTTCAGCTCTGACGGGAGAGCATCCCCCACGTGGGGAGAAAAGTACGTGGTCGTGATATCTCTGGCAATCAGCAGCTACCCTCTAAAATACACGGAGCTCTCATCTGTCTCTCAAAAACGTCAAACGTTACTCCTTAAAAATCTGTAGATGATAATGTCTGTTAAACAAACAGGTACCACTAGTTAAGCGGAGGCAAGGTACACTCCAACACGTGGTGAGAGGTAGACTAACTTGAACGGAGGCTGGCACGTCAGTGAGGAGGCCCCTGCCCCGCAGCCTCTCTCTCGGATTTGCACTAATAAATCGGTACCGCAAGCAAACGATGATACTCAGCGTGAAGACAGAAGTCGCAAAATCAACCAGAATGTTCAAGCAAATTATAGAAAAAAACCCATTAAGTAGTTCTCTTATGAAAAGCAGACAGACAGACGTTGGATTTTATATATATATATATACATGAGGGGCATTCAAATATAAACAGGAATTTATGAGCTACAGTTCATTTATGGAATACAATGAAACGAAATACACACTACATTTCTATGTAGTCTCCTGGAACTGCAATACACTTGTTCCAGCATTCAGGACGCTTCTTAATCCCAGAAGAGTAGAAGTCTTTTGACTGCATGTTGACCCATTCTTGCACAGCGTCAATAACCTCCTCATTCGACTTGAATTTCTTCCCTCCTAAAAATTCCTTAACCGGACCAAAGAGATGATAGTCCCTCCCTGAATGACTTGCAGCAATCATACACTCTAGACTGAGAGAGACACTCATCCCCAGACTGATTTTTAAGTTTCGAATAAATCTGACATGGAATAACTCCTTCATCTGTCAAAAATGTAATAATACTTTGCTGTGTAACACTACTGTGTACCTCCTGCTCCAACACGTTGATTACAACTGATCGAAAGGGGGGGGGAAAGAGCAGCTAGCACTACTAACGACAAGTTTAAACATGCATGTGTTTGTCCAAGGAGTCATGTCTACCTTGCACTCTTTATAAGAACAGTGCATGAAAATTCCTGTTTATCATTGAATACCCCTCGTACTAGCTGTCTTCCGTGGCTCCGCCCGCATAGTAGTGAAACAGGACAGTGAGGAGGGCCCTGACAACACGCTTCCCCGTCCCATCGGGCCGCAGCTTCTGTCTCGGATTAGCGTGAATATATCGCTCCTGCAAGTGAACTGTGGTTCTTAGTACAATGAGAGAAGTCACAAAATCAACTGGAATGTTCAAACAAATTATAGAAAAAAACCCGATCTAAATCCGTTAAGTGGTCCTCTCGTGAAAAGCTGGCAGACAGACAGACGTTGGATTTTATATAGAGAGAGATATATAGATGTATATACATACATATTATAAATGTAAAGTATATATACATTATATAATATTATATAAATTATATATTTTATTATTATATGTTATAAGTAATAAGATATGTTCATAATTATTAACATATAATTTGTATGTGTGCGTATGTGCACATTCAATGTATACTCTATCAATATGTATGTAGATGCTGTAGCTTTCAATCATCTGTAAGTAGAATGTTGCATTATTTAAACAGACTTGAGTGACTTTTTAGCCGGACTCTTTTGCCGACAGTTGCTTTTGTTTTACATAGCTGCAGACATCTTGTGTCTTGTGTATAGTAGGAGTGGAAGCAGATGTGTTTATCCACAGCCGTAGGTTTGTGTTATTTGAGCCACAGCCACATGTCTGTTGCTGTTCACATTATATTGAACATGTCTGTAGGCTCAGTCTGCCAGGACAATCTTACATTAAAAAAAAAAAAAAAAAAACTGCCTTAAGGGACTCACTGGTCACTGCAACCCATCAGCACTAAACTGATTTTGTGGGCAACCTCTTGCACCCGTTTTGTATTTCTGTAATTGCTGCAAGGTTCACAGAACTTTAACAAAGAATGCGAGGAGAGATGGTGAAATGAATCATTTATACAGCAGTATATTAATTATTTATCCAGTATTTTCCACATTCAAAGTTAACAAGATAAAAGATTTGTATTAGTAATAAGCATCAGATACAAAATACCCAAAGAAAAGAATGTAAATGTAATGTTTTAAAATTGCAACAGACATTCTCCGTGCTCTATTGGAATGAATGTGACAACAGCTATTTTGTGGCATTTGTATTTTTTGCCACTTCTATAGACTGCCTAACTTTGATTAGTTATAAAAAAAAATGTTTCACATTAGTGGGTAGGAAAAGAGAACTTTACAAATGTGCGTCTCATGAGGATCAGCACAAACAGCTTGTGATTAAATGTGATGTCTTTGAAGCAACAACTTTTTCTTGCCATTCCCAACCCTTAACTAATCCATTTAATTGTATAATTAAAGTGAATCAAGCAGATCATTGTAATATTTAACAAACATATTTCTTTTTTAGAACATTCTGACATAAACCCCTTAAGTATCGTGCAGAGTTATGGGTTTGAAATGTTTATGAGGGCACGTTGCACCTTTTGGTGGATATTTTTCTCAACCCAACTTGAAAAAAGTTATTTTTTCCCCTTTTCTTTGTTTCAGCTGATAAACTATCGCCCTGCATGTTTGTATCCCCACGCTGCTGTAAAAAAAGCACCAATAAAACTGACCAGATGTGAGTGATCCACATGATCGCTTGCACTGGTCGTCGGCAAGAAAAAAAAATCCCCCAAACAGGAGTGTCTTAATGAAGATGTCCAGGCCGACAGCTTGGTAATTCACAGGCTTTAAAAGGTAAAAATAACAAGCAAAAATATAAAGGGGCATCACATGGCCAAAAATAAAAATAAAAGCATTAGAATATTGGCTTACCCTATTGATTTTTGAATAGCCTTTTTGGCACACTTATTTTGTCGCTGTTTATTATTTTATAGTATTTTATTGTTTGCACTCATCAACTGGCCATTTGTAAAAAGAATTGAAGATTTAAAGCCAGGAAGTGTGGAGTATTTTCTATTTCCCTTTCACTTTGTGCTCCATTATTAAGGGGTCCACAATTAATGAGATTTGTGGAGATTTTTCAGGAATATAATATAGAAGCAGGGCATTGTATCATTTGATATCACACACGACAGAGAATAACAGCAGGTAATGCAGACAAACAGGTAGGCTGATGTTTGAACTGCAGACGCACTAACAGCTCTTGAACAGGTAATCATTGAGGACACTGAGTGTGCAATTTGAGCATGTCTGCATACTGGGAATGTACTCAAACTGAAATCAAATGATTTTCAGCCCCTCCTGATGATAATGTTTCCATCATTTTTGGCATGCCATCTCATTTCCTCCACGTCTACGTTACCAAAATAGAAAACAGGCCGAAACTTTGATTGCCTTTGTGATACTGCTTGGTTCTGACACAAATGTGTTGTGAGATTTTTCGGTTAAGAAAGTCAGAAGTTTTAAGGTAAGGTATATTTATTAATCATGGTGTGGAGAGCAGCAACGTGTTGCATGCTGATTAGCACATGCAAGAAAGAATTTCACGTGACCCCATAATCCTGTAAAGTTTGTATATTTTCATATTCAGACCTCAAATCGATTCATGTTTGGTGAAACTAATTCATGTTTCTATTTAGTGAGCTCCCTCTGCATTTTGCATGACATGGTGGTGCAGCTTGAATACCGTTCTTGGTAATGTCTGTGCAGAGTTTGCATTTTCTCCCTGTTTCTGTATAAATATTTTAGTACATTTGCTTCCTCTCACTCCTCGAAAGTGTACCTATTGAACTATATTGGCATTGGTATGATGGAGTCTTCTTTCCAGGGTTGTCCATACTAAAAAATCTGTATAATATATATATATATATATATATATATATATATATATATTATATATATATATATATATATATATATATATAATATAGTAAAAAAAATCTTAGGAAGAAAGACGAGACGTGACTTTCTCAGAGAGACACTTTCACGTCCCGCGAGACAAGACTTTGTGCCAAGAGATTTAACCACACCCGGGGCCAGAAATAAAAGACAAAGAGTAGATGACAAAGTAGAACGTCGTAAAGAATTCAAAAACTTTGGCGTGATACACATGCAGAGCAGGTTAGAGATAATGGAAGCACGAAAATTCGAAAGTCTCAAAAAAAATGATAGCAAAGATCGCATTAGCACAAGCAAATGGAAATTATTACTCTGTGAAATAACGGAACAGCGAAAAGAGATCGAATATATTGTTCAGATTTAAACTTTAGGTCGGAGACTTGTAGATTGTCTAATTTGTGTTGCCATCAGGGAAAAGTAATGTTTCTTCCCAATGAAGAGGCGTATCCGCGAGGATTAAAACATTTGTTGTTTGGTGAAAGTGAAATCCTGCGAGAGAAAATTTCAAGCCCCGCGAGACAAGACTTTATGCAAAGATCTAAAACATTTACAACCAAACACACGGTTCAGTCATTTCTCATTTATGTGAATTCTATTGTCAGACACAGTTTGTGTAGAGAAAGAAACGGTATTCACTGACAGGCAGTTATACGTTGCATAGTCACGATGTAACTCCAAACACGGAATCAAAATTCAATGCGATATTAACGAAAAGATAAAAGCGAAAAGAGATTGAATATATGGACATTGGTGATATGACAGAAGTATGTAGATATTGTTTGGCTTTAAACCTTAAGTCGGAGACTTGTAGATCATCTAATTCGTGTTGCCATCAGGGAAAAGTTGTGTTTCTTCTCAATGAAGAGACCTATCCGTGAGAATTAAAAGTTTTGTTGTTCGGTGAAAGTGAAATCCACATATGCGAGTGGCAGAGACACGAAGTTGCTGGCGCGTAGCGCAGGCAGGGAGCTCCCTAGTAAATAAATAAATAAAACAGGGAAACGGCTAGCAGACCATTTTAAGGAGCACGTTGTGAGGTGTTAAAATCAAAGACCCTACAAAGCCTCTTGTAGAACACTTCACATCCCTTGATCATAACTGTACCAATCTTTCTGTCTGTGATCTTTCACAGGTCTTCAAAGACTTTAGAAGCTATGCTCGTTCTCACTCTGGGCGTTGAGAAACGAGCCAGGAGGGGGAATTGTTATATGGTTTTAATTGTTTAATTTATTAGTGGTCTTAATGGTTTTAGCACATCCCATTGTTTTAACTCATGCCAGTGTGAGGGGAGTATGTTAATGCGAGGTGATTACTATTTAAGTGCACCAACCACTAAGATATGGTGGATAAAAGGGAGATGGGTTAGCGCAGAGAGAAGGGATGGAAAAGGAAAAAATGAAATGGAAATGGAAAAATAAAGCAACTGCTTGTTTGAGGCATTTTGGGTCATGACCATTTTCTGCATAAGAGAGGATAGGTGCCATCGATTCAGTTGAGCCAGGATGGTGGATGAGGAGAGGTTCTGGTGCATGGTGAGGTCTGTGCAGGATGAACACTGATTGAGGAACCAGACACAGATGGAGATGGGTTGCGGGAATGAGTGTTGATCTACATTATGGCGGCATCCAGCAAGAGGGCAAAGGTGTCCTGGAGGAGCTGTGGTGACTGGCAGAGGTGTCAGCTCCATGAAATGCAGTGATCGACAGAAGTGGCAGTTCAGGTCTGTGGTGACCAGTGAGAAAACCAGGATGAGGCAAGTTTGCATTGGTGGACATTGCAGCCTTTCACTAACTCCATAAACTTATTATTGCAAACTTAGCTGACCCCTTTATCCAAGACAACTTATATGATTTTTTGCAGTAGGAGTGCAGGTAGGTTAAGTGACTGGCTCTGTTAGACAGAGGTGGGAACTGAACCTTCCATCTTGTTGTTTAAGCTCCTGAGGTACCATACTGTGTTAAAAATGGTGCCTTTTATTTAACATGCTTCTATATTTTTAGAAATGTACCCATACCATTTCATTATTTTCATATTACGACAGTCTCACCTGAATTGTGCTATTATTATTATTATTATTATCCATCCATCCATCCATCCATTTTCCAACCCGCTGAAACCGAACACAGGGTCACGGGGGTCTGCTGGAGCCAATCCCAGCCAACACAGGGCACAAGGCAGGGAACCAATCCCGGGCAGGGTACCAACCCACCGCAGGACACACACAAACACACCCACACACCAAGCACACACTAGGGCCAATTTAGAATCACCAATCCACCTAACCTGCATGTCTTTGGACCGTGGGAGGAAACCAGAGCGCCCGGAGGAAACCCACGCAGACACGGGGAGAACATGCAAACTCCACGCAGGGTGGACCCGGGAAGCGAACCCGGGTCTCCTAACTGCGAGGCAGCAGCGCTACCACAGCGCCACCGTGCCGCCCATTATTATTATTATTATTATTATTATTATTAACACATCTGTTTTACTTATAATGAACAAAGTAGGAGGAGAATATCTTTTCTTGAGAATTTTAAGGACACCACAGGCTTTGTAAGTAGGGAAAATGCTGCCTCCCTTGTTTCTTACAATACAAATTATTTTTATCAAATGCCTATTGATTTTATTTCACTAATGAAATGTTAAATATGTAAAAAGTAACTCCCTAAATTTACAAACACGTCCCTACTTGAAAACGTGTGGCCTGTCTGTAATATTCCCAATTTATTATTAAGATGCTCCTTTTTTTTTAAACATGCAGCAGTTCTTTGGCTTTTGGGCTATCTGTCATCCATCTGATATCTAATCAGCTGCTTTCTAATTAAATTCAAGAATATGTAATACAATCAATGCCTCCGATGTAATTGCCATGCTACTGATAAGCCTGTGCCAAAGTTACAGTGTCCTTACCAGCATTAACAATCGTTTTTCACATTCTGGATGGTCTTCAAAGCTGTGTGGCACAAGTAGACGCCCAGTTTAATGAATGACAACGTCTTTACAAAATCTGAAAAAAAAAAAATGCTAAGATAATAAAATAAAATCAGAAATGGGTCAAAAGTAACTTTGAACTGTTGAAGGACAGTGGGTGCGGGGGTGCAAGGATGAAATTAAAAAAAAAAGAAAGAAACAATGGCAAGCAGACGGCTAAAGATGAAGGTCAAATCAGATTGAGAAGTTTGTCAAAATGTGATGACATAGGCAATCTGTAAACTGTTATTGCACCTAGCTGGAGGTGCTGAAAAACATTTTGAAATTGCAAAAACACTGGAGTTGCCAGCATACTGGCAAGAATGATAGCCTGGAGTGTTTTTTTCCTCCTATGGATGAATGCCAGATGTGGAAAGTAGCATATCTGGAATTAATGATATTAAACATGCTTTTTTTATGCTCAATAATAACTCTATTATGATTGATACAAAACTGCCGACACTTTATCTGGTACAAATGGAATCGTCTGTCATTGAGTATATTAAATCATCAATTTCAGCATGATGAGAATCATTTAGGGTAACTAATCATCTGTCTAGTTTGGATGTCTTAAAGGCTGATCAGATAGCAGTTTTGAAAACTCAGAGAGCAACCGTGACAATATAAGCCTTCCATGCAAAGATTGAGAGGGGTCTATTATGCCGTCAGCCTGTGGCAATATCATGGCTTTTCTCTACATAATACCCAGCTGTAAATAAATCACTCTCTGCCGCAAAGTTTATTGATCACAAGCACTGCCACGCTTGTGTCTAGTGAAGTCTCCACAGAATAAAATGCTGCTTTATATTTTGTCCTGTCAAAATATTAAACGGCTCTGTCAAGCAGCGTCAGGCTTGCAGTTACAGTGTGAAATCTTTTGTAGCTCCTCTGTCTCATCGCCGTGCTAGTCTTGCTGCACAAAGGTGCTCTTTATTTATTTTTTTTTTTTACGTAAAAGAAAAAAAAAAAAGCAGTGATGTGCCTCAAATTTTATTAACTGGAAAAATAACAGGTTGTGTAAACCCCCCCCCCCCCTCCTTTCTGAATGCTCATTGTGGTCGTCATAAATCAAAGGTGTTCTGTATGGTGCTTGAGATAATTATAGGTCTATATAAACTCAAGGGTCAGAACCCGCAAGACTTTTATGAGAGAATGTGCAATAAATGGATGCAGATGACGAGAATGGAGTCACTTTAAATAATAAACCATGCTACCAAGAATATAATGACATTCTATTTATTTATTTATGAAGGGATTTATTTCATCATTAAGCATGCAGTTTAGACATCAATCTGTTTCTGCAAGTGAATGTATAGCAGGCCAAAGCTGGATGTGCAAAATCTATTTATCCATCCTTGTTAGAGACATCTAGAGGAAACCACCCTAAAGACAATTTTATCAATTGGTCTGTCTGCCCATCTAACTATCTGAAACATCCTTAGAGACAGTCACAGAAATCCAATAATTATCTACATATGCTTGTTAGAGAAACGTATAGAAATCTGTCTTTGTCTAAAACCTTGATAAGCACACCTTAACAAATCTATCTATGTGAGAGCTGGTTAGAGACAATCACTGGATTCTATCTATCTACATAGATAGAATAACTAAATATACAGTGTATACTGTATAAATATATAAAGGCTCTCTCTCTCTCTCTTTATATATGTACATATATAATATATATAATATGTATATAATATACACGCATATATTTTATATGCACCATGAAAGCGATTTCAATATAGGTAGGAACTGTGGGGTCAGACAGCACTGTGACACAGTTGTTAACAACTTCTCTCTCTTATCCCCTAGAGTGGAGGAGAACCTCTAACATCACTTCCTCTTTGGTTTCAGCAGTCTTGCACCTTCTACCTCATCCTATATGGAAGAAGCAGACTGGAAATCTGGGCTCATTAGTGAACCTGTGTATGAAGCAGGTGGCTCTAGTTCCTCAGGAGCGACCTCTTGAGACTGAAGAAGTCAAAGCCCGGACTACGAAAGTCCTTCCTTACCTGCATTTAACTACTGAAGTAAATACTATTAAACAGGACCCCAACCCTTCACCTATGTATCTATCCATCTTCCAGACTCACTTATTAAGAGCAGAATCACTGAAATGCTGAAGCCTATCATGTCTAGCATCAGGCACAAGACGTCAAACTATCCCTGGACAGGGACCTAGTCTATCACAGGCTGAATACAATCAGACACATTGGGGGCCAACCTACCTAACCTGCACTTAGACTGTGGAAGGAAACCAACATAGTCACAGGGAGAACATGCAAACTCCACACAGGGCGTACCCAAGATGTGAACCCTGATCTCTTTTCATATTTCATATATATATTATTTTATATATAATTTATCATTTGTATATTCTATAATAGTGTCTATTATATCAGTCCTTTCACATCTATTGATCTATTACAGAGTGCCTAATATATCTGCTGTCTGCATATCTATTTATTTTAGAAAGTTTATTTCATAAGTAAGTATAATACAGTGTCTTTTCTCTCTATTATACAGTGCCTTTCATCTGTCTATATGGACTATTTTATTTGCTTTTGTATCTTTTCATTAACTTTAACATCAAGCTGTTTCTATTCATGTACATTGCCATGTACATGTGCCTAGTTAAAATGTAGCTATATACTGTATATATTTATTTTTATATATATTAATTAGATCTGGTTGTTCTATTGTCTGCCTTAATGTATAAATATTTTAATTAAAAATCCTTTTTCTGTTAAGAGTGAAGATTTGTCTTGCACTTGGATGTTTAAATTTTGCTTAACAACACCTGGTTGATTTTGTATTTAGTATACTTACATCTATTACAAATTATCTTAGTATTAATTAATGATAATAATCCAAGTAAATGTGCTATATCTTTTTTGTTGATTTATTTGTGGAAAGCACATTTAGTTACACGTAAATTTATGAGAAGGTGCTATACAAATAAAGTTATCTATCTATCTATCTATCTATCTATCTATCTATCTATCTATCTATCTATCTATCTATCTATCTATCTATCTATCTATCTATCTATCTATCTATCTATCTATCTATCTATCATATAGTGCTTTTTCTATCTTCTTGTGTCTTTATTTAGTATACTGTGCCTTTTGTATCTATTTACTCTTTTTTCATCTATCCACTAATTTTTCAATAATCTCTTTTTCCTGACTAATAGACATATGAGTGCTGACTAAACGGGCACACCTTAAAAGCAATGTCAATCAATCAATGTTTTGTTTTATATAGTGCCTTTCCTAGACAGCTGTGCCATGAAGCACTCTCCTGAACAGAGGAGTGTTTCTTATATCTGCCGTTCCATGTCTGACTTCATGATGATTCCTGATTACAGCATACTCTACAGTCTGATCATAACAGAGGAACAACAGGAGTGAATACTGCCCAGAAATATCATTTATTCAATGTGATCTGCATGCACACATATAAAACACATTTAATGTGCTGTTTTATGTTCATTTATTTAAAAGAATTAGCCTGCTGTAGTTGTGATCATTTCAGCAATACTCTGAGGCATTTGTATTGTAGAAAGTCTTATACACGTTTAAAAACCATCATCTGTAACACCCAGCATAAAAAAATGGTATGTCTAACCGAATTAACAAAGAGATCAATTAAGTTAATTGAGAGTTTTAAGCTGGAATGAGAAGCAGAAGACACATTTGCCCTTGAGGACTGCAATTCCTCACCTCTGGTGTTTGTCCTTTCTCTTTAAACTTATATTTATCATTTTATTCTGCAGTGAGACACTTTTAACAGCTAACATGTTCATGCAAAGCACTACAGTTTTTATTATAATAGAATGTACAAGGAGGAAATCTTTGTTCTGTTTTTGGTGTGATCACGTGTGACCGAACGTACAGGACTTTAAATGTTTTTCTTCATTGACTTTAACATAATGCAGACACCTTTTCTTTTACGCCCTGCTTTAAATGAGGCTTTCAATGATTTACAGATTGAGAATGCAGCTCCTGATAAAACGCACAGCCTAAGCCAAGCATTTTCCTTTCCTGTTCTTTTTTTTTAATCCTTATAAACCTTCTTCCCCTGCATTCATTACATATGCTTTTCATTTTGTGATGCTACAGTATATGTCAATGCACATGTCTGCTTAGCAGTCACAAGAGACACAAAGAGACTCTAATCAGATGTAACCTCTATAGGTAGCAAACAGATTTTTGCCATTGATATGCTCTCTGTGCACACATGTACTGTAACTGTTCTGGGAATATGAGGACCATCTCGGTGTCTCCATGTACTGTACTAGGCAGAATACCTGGAAAAAATGTATATTGATTTGATTTTTGGTTTATTATCTAGTCCTTAAATAAGACAAGTAAGTGAGGTATCTGAGGTGCTCATCTATACATAAAAAAAAATCATACACATCACTTTTTTTATACAAATTTGATTTTATACAATATTTCCTAACATAGAAACTTTAAACATGACTTAGTTTTTTGCTTAAATTAATGACTTGGGTGACATTTGTTTTTGCTTAAATTAAAATTGTATTATTAATATCATAAAGTGTGTTTAAAAAACAAACTTAATGATTTCTATGTAAGTACGAATAGTCTTCATTTTCTATAATCATTACCTTGCATGTATCCATTATGAATGTGTACTGATATTTAAATAAAACATTAGACTCAATCTAATGATCAGTGCCATCCATTGCTTTAACCAGACTCTGCCTTTGGCATTCAACCATTTTTATTTCAATGCAGGTCAATTACTTAGGTCATGTGAAAACGACACAATCAAAATACATTTTATGATTAGCTCAATACGCTCCATAACACAACAATATTGATTGGCTCCGAACGTATACTGGCATGGTGTACGTCTATTTGGATAAACAAACTCTAATGAGCCCTTCAATGCCGTAAACCTTATTGCCTTACAATGGAGAAAAAATGTTGCATATCCACTTTTTTGACAATCTGAACAATGACGAGCAATGCAGAAATAATAAGAATAAGATATTTGAGCTTCAGTTATTAGGCAGTGTCACGCTTTAATAGCTCCTAATGCCAAAAGAAATGAAATAAATAAATAAATAAAAAGACATTTATATACTGAACTGGCCACTTTTAAAATCTATTGTTGTTAATACAAACACTTTGCAACTGACAAAACCAAAGTACAATATGTAAAGAAAAATAGTTATGTGATTACTGTAGAGAAAGAAAACCAGAAGTTTTAAAATCTAGGGAGATTAAAGTGTAAATGTCTTTAAAGCTGACGGTTGTACATAGCTAATTGTGATGTTGGGTTAGTTAGATGCCAGCTTTTTGTTATAGCGGCCTCGAGGCGTCATGGGAAAAGCTCTTCACTTGGAAATCTCCAGACATTTTTGAAATTGACTTATAGTTTCACTGGACCAAAGAAAGCATTTGATAGGGACCGCAGAGGCTTGTATTTAATTTCATGAAGGCATTGTTGCATTTCTAACAATTAAATCAGACATAATTAAAAAAGGATTATTAAAATGAATAAAATGTTCTTAAAAATCGTTTACATCTTAATAGTGAAGAATGAAAAAAAAAATAACCTCATTATAGTCATTGTATTCTAGATAAATTTAAACATGAAGCTGCTTAGATCATATATATTAAACTATGAAGAATAAACTGGGCTATAAGTGATATGCCTAAACTAGAGGAGGACAATACGTTCCTGCCTTGTGCCCTGTGTTGGCTGGGATTGGCTCCAGCAGACCCCCGTGACCCTGTGTTCGGATTCAGCGGGTTGGAAAATGGATGGATGGATAGATGTTCATTTTTATTTTGTTGTTTATGGGTGTAGCAGTAGCGCTATCACTTCGCAGTAAGGAGACCAGGGTTCACGTTCCGGGTCCTCCATGCATGGACTTTGCATGGTCTCCCCATGTCTGTTTGGGTTTTCTCTGGGTGCTCCAGTTTCCTCCCACTTTTCAAAGACATGCAGGTTAGGTGAATTGGGGATGCTAAAATAGCTCTGGTGTGTGAGTGTGGCACCCTGTCCAGCATTCGTTCCTGCCTTGTGCCCTAGGTTTGCTAGGATAGGCTCCAGCAGGCCCCTGTGACCCTGTTCAGGACTACCTGGGTTAGAAAATGACATGACATTTTATTTTTGGCTTTGGTGTGGTCAACCATGAAGCACTGAACAAGCTTCAGAACTGGCCAAACACTTGGAATGTGCAATTCAATTCAGAAAAATGCAAACTGCTACACGTGAGCAAAAGGAACGTCAATTATAATACAAGATGGGAGACGCTGTTCTACAGGAAGCAGCTTCTAAGCAGGATTTCAGAGTGTCACACACATGCGAGTAGGAGGATGTTGTATGGACCAAGTGAAGGTAATTCCATGCCAGGCCAGGGGGTGGCAGGGTGCGCTAAATCTTCTGTTATCTCTACAGACCAGCTGCAGGAAAACCTGTCTGACCAATCATTGAAGACGTCACTTCTAGTTCCGGCACCTAAGACAACGTCACCTCCGGTTCCGGCGCCTGAAACAACAACACTGCCGGTTCCAGTGCCTAGGCTGAGGTCACTTCCGGTTCAGGCACCTTTGACGATGTCAGAAGAAGGCAACTTCCGGTTCCCCTACATCACTTCTGGTCTTCCCACTTAAAACCACCATCTTCCCAAACCTCAGGCAGTTCATGTCTGGACTCAAACAAAAACATTTCTGTCGTCAAAACCAAACCTATTGCAGCCAGAGATAATATACGGGTGGCTGCTCCAAACCTTGTTAAGTGTGTTGAGTCTGATCATTTCACAACAGCTTATGTTGACACAACATTTTCATCATCTAATAATGTGCAGAACCGATTAATGGGGTAAATAAAATCATAAAAACTGCTGAATATAAAGGGACATTATGTTCACTGTATGTAATGAACAAGTTGCAGGGACGTCCAGCTCTGATCCTGGAGGGCCACAGTGGCTGTAGGTTTTTATTCTATTTCCTTAATTAGTGAGCACTTTTTGCTACTAATTGTGCCTTTTTTTTAATTACCTTCTTAATTAAGACTCATACTCCTTACTTCTTCTTTCCTTAATTAGCAGCCAAACAATAATGAGATACAAAACAAACCAACTCATGACTGGCTGACCAGTGTCCATTATATAATACCTGAAAATAAAGAAAGGTGTAGGTCTCAGTAATGTTGATCTGTTTATGTCCACAAAACATTTTCATGGTACCCTTAGACAACAGAAGAGTTTTAGAAATGTGTGCTGTGTAAGAATGAGAGCATCAACAAGCCGTGGAATTAAATAACAGGTGGAATAAACAACAAGAAATGGTTGCTAAGTAAGAAAGTAGTTAGAGTGAAATTAGTTGGAATTTGAGGCCTTGATTAAAGCCGGTCATTTATTGGCTTATTTCACATTTCATTTTTGTTTGGCTGCCATTTATGGTAAAAAGAAGCAATTTGGAGAACTGAGTGTTAAAAAACATGGCAAATTAAATAAAGGGAAAAATAAATCAATTAACAGCACTGATGAAGAAACAAAGGCCACACCTGGAGTCGTGTGTGCAGCTTTGATCACCGCACTACAAGAAAAACATAGCAGCATTTGAAACTGTGCAGAGGAAGAGCAACCAAGGTGAATCCAGGACTTAAGGAAATGTCATACTTTGACAAACTGAGAGAATCAAACCTGCTTAGTCTCAAGCAGAGGAGACTAGTAGGTGACCTAATCCAGGTCTTCAGTACCCTCAAAGGCACTGATGAAGTAGATTCAGCAGAATTCTTTCAGCTTAAGAGTGATTCATGTACTCGAGGACATCCGTGGAAATTAAGGGGAAGTGCATTTAAAACTGAAGCCAGGAAGTCCTCCTTTACACAAAGAGGTGTGGGACTCTGGAAAAACTGACAAACTAAGAGAATTAAGCCTATTTAGTCTCAAGCAGAGAAAACTAGTTGGGGACCTAATCCAGGTCTTCAAAATTCTCAAAGGCATTGATAAAGAAGATGCAGTCAAATTCTTTCATCTTAACCATGAATCATGGGCTTGTGGACACCAGTAGAAATTAAGAAATTAGGGTGTATTTAGGACTAAAGAGTTGGGGTAATCTGTAAGAAACTACTGAACCCTGTAGTTGAAATAGAAACCATGACAGCCGTTAAGAATTATCAGATGACACGTAGGGGAAGCTTTCCTATTAGCAAAACAAATAAGCTTTATGTTCATGTGTCTCCATTTTGTGTGAAGGAGTTTATTGTAGCTATGATAGTTTTTGTACACAGTGAGAAAAAGTAATGCATTATGATGGGACTGTATGGACTACACAAAGTAGTTGTGGTTTTGAATGGTGAGTAAAGCAGAAGAGTAACTAAGCAAGGTCAGAACCAGTAAGAAAAAAATTAGCAGCAACTCCTAGGATGTGAGACGAAATTCTTAAGTAGAAACGCTGAATCTTTAGATTTAATCTTATTCAGGGAACAGAAAGGATTTCAAAAACAAAAATTCTTTAAAATGCTCAAAAAAACCCACTAGGCATTAGGTTGTATCCAGAAACTTAGACAATAATCTCTTGTTGCACCAATGATGTCTCTCAGTGTGACTTTCAGGAGACATCAACCAACAACCCATGAAAATGCCACTAACTAACTATGAGAGCTAAAGACACTGGAGGGCATAGCAAAAATAAGATGCTGTTGTGGGAAAACACCATTAGCAAATACAAAAACTAATGTAATGACTAAATTGCCTGACTTCTAAATCCCCTGTAGTATCAAAAGTTTACATTTTTTTTAGAAACCAAGGAGAGGCTGTAATAAATTTAAAATTAACTTTAGGTGCCTCATGCATAATGGCGTGCACAGAATTCACACTAAAACATGGCATACGGACAAAACTAGAAATGTGTGTATTCACAAAAAATTCAGATGCATAAAACTGTGAGTAAGCAAAGTTCCATGGACTTTCCCTTTATAAATCTAAATCAACGTGAATTTTAATGCATATGCACATGCCTACAGCCCCATCCTGACTCCTCCCCGAATTTCACCTATTTGATAAGCAAATCAATATAAACAGCCCCTTCCGTTCAGTATTTTGTTAAAAGACAATGCCAAAAGCATATGTAAAAAAGAAGAATATCAGCAAATACGAAGTAGAGGCAAGGAAAAACATACTATGTGTTGGCTTAAGCAGTGGTATAAGCAACAAAAGGAAATTGATAGAGTGATAGTGTGGCAGAGACACTCGAAAGTTCAAGTTCAGAAAGTTGCACAGTGCCTAAAATAAAAAAGAAGTGGTCAGATATCAAAGTTGACGTGAAAAGGCGAGTCACAGCCCACCATCTATTTATTCTCTCTCTCCTAATTTATTGCATAACCGTTAGCAAGTCAGATAACCCTCCAGTGCTCAAAAAAATATCTAAGCAAGTGCACTGTATATTAATCATGTATTTCACCATGGATTTAAGATATCACACTAATATACATTAATAGTTTGAAACTACTGAGAGAATCAGCAATATAAGGATATTAAAGAGCTAATTTACCCTAAGGCAGAGGTTGGTGTTGCATCTAATTTGACAATCAGTAACCACTCTGATGGACACACTGACATAATTGCACTTTTGTTCTATCTATCTATCTATCTATCTATCTATCTATCTATCTATCTATCTATCTATCTATCTATCTATCTATCTATCTATCTATCTATCTATCTATCTAAACAGTATGTATATGTATGCATTGTTTTTTCTTCCAATACACACTAATGAATTTATAAGCACTAGACAGTAGTCACCATTATGGAAAAGGGAACCTGGCCAACCCTGGTAATTACAGGCCAATTAGCATATCTTTTATCACATGTAAATTAATCAAAAGGATTACCATATCAAAGGCAAGATGGAAAAATCTCCTCAGCCAAGGTGGGTTAACAGATAGTCAGCATAGATTTATACACTTTAGATCCAATATTAGAAATACACTACAATCTGAAAAAAAAGCAAAAGAAAAAAGTTCAATATAATAAACTATGTGATTTTCAGAAAGGTTTTGATCTGAAGACTCACTGGTTCAGTCACTAAAGTATAAGCAACATGGATTTAGGGCGTAATGTGAAGTTATGTGCAGGATTAGGTCAATCACTGAAAGTACTTTGCGATGGTAACATGACATTTTCCTCAAACAATAGATGTCATAAGTAGGGTCCTTTGAGAGTTTGTGTTGGGAACAGGAATACACAGCCTCTTCCATGTATTTTCAGATTATAAAAAGTGTCAAGAGGAGCATCAAAAAGCGATTTCAACATGATAGAACTAGAGGGACCCAGAGTAAATTAGGTTAACTATTCATCTAGCAATGCACTTCTTGGATCATTGTGTATCTCTCAGGTATGGTATGCTTCTGTTACTGTTGGACTTAAGGTGTTTTATTTTTCATGGTCTGTATGTAAGTATTTAAAATAAAGTGGATTTGTTTTTTACCCATATTACTTTTTGATGTTTCTTTTTTGTTAGAGGGCTACTTTCACAAGTTATTAATTTATTAGTATTATTCACGGCCACTTTTTTTTTTTAATCATTTTGTGTCTTTCTTTGTGGCTCATTGCTATAGTGATATTTCCCATGAGCCACCAGGAATGTGTGGAGTGTGACTTCATCCGTGCAGATGTATAAGAATCAGTGTGTGCATTGCTGAATTGTCCAAGATTAGATTAGAATTCACTGAAGAATTTACATGTGATTTATTCTGTGGCTCCCAGTACAAGATACTAGCTTTTTGTTTTAAGAACTTTGATTTTTGTGATAGCATTTTGGTTTAGGCAAACGATTTTCTGACTTTCCACGTATGAACCTGGTTTGATGTTGATCTTGTCTTATCGTCCAGTATTTTGCTCATACATTTTTTACTGACATTTTTTTTAGTTCGTACACAAGTGTTTGTACAGCTAAAAGGAGAAATATATAGAAAAAAAAATACTGTGACAAATGAAACACATACATTTTAATCTTATGATGGGACTCTCCCAAATAGAATTTTTCCAGGTAAACAGTTGGATTCTTTTAAATTGTGCTACCGTATGCAACTGTTTTCTTCTGATATCCATTTACATTAGCGGTTATTATTATACACAATTGCCAGCTACTGGCCTCACTTATAATGGGTTTTACTTTGTTCACTCAAGAAGTTTATTGGCAGTTTTGTGTTCACCACATTTGTTTAGTTTGTTCACTCAAGCATTCATTTTTGTGTTTTTTGTCAGTTTTATGTGAAAGCTTATATTTATTTTGTAAATTGTTTTTAAATTTTTTTAATATGACTTTACCTCTAAAGCCTTAGCCAAACAATAAAGCTCTAGCACCAAATCACATTTTACTTTTCACACACATTTCACGGCCCATGTAATGACTTGAGTATTTTTAATTTTGGGGTTGTTTTCTCCTTGTAATTCATCTTAATGACCTCTTTGTGGTAGAGAAGAGAATGCTTGAGAGTGGCTAATGTAGAGAGCCAAAAGAAGGACTTTTTATAACAGAAGAAACTTGAACCTGGCAAGAAGTAAAAACTGTAAAGAAAAGAACAGGTTAAAACAAGTGAAATATCATGAACTATGTACAGTGTCAAACTGAGCAAAGGACCCTGTCGCTCCTACTTTGTCCTGGACTTGAGGATCTACTTCCTCCCATGATTCCCTCTCCATCCTTTTTGCACCTAGCAAAGAAAAACCTATGCCCATATAACCAAAGCACCTGGCAGATTTACAGACAAAAATGTTTTTTTCACAAGCTGACTAAGGCAGATGATGACTGTTTGCACATATGAAACGCTTAAAAATCAGTCATGGGTTGTATTACCATATGTACAGTTGTGCTTGAAAGTTTGTGAACCCTTTAGAATTTTCTATATTTCTGCATAAATATGACCTAAAACATCATCAGATTTTCACTCAAGTCCTAAAAGTAGATAAAGAGAAACCAGTTAAACAAATGAGACAAAAATATTATACTTGGTCATTTATTTATTGAGGAAAATGATCGAATATTACATATTTGTGAGTGGAAAAAGTATGTGAACCTTTGCTTTCAGTATCTGGTGTGACCCCCCCCTTTGCAGCAATAACTGCAACTAAACGTTTCCGGTAACTGTTGAACAGTGCTGCACATCGGCTTGGACGAATTATAGCCCATTCCTCCGTATAGAACAGCTTCAACTCTGGGATGTTGGTGGGTTTCCTCACATTAACTGCTCGCTTCAGGTCCTTCCACAACATTTTGATTGGATTAAGGTCAGGACTTTGATTTGGCCATTCCAAAACATTAACTTTATTCTTCTTTAACCATTCTTTGTTAGAACGACTTGTGTGCTTAGGGTCGTTGTCTTGCTGTATGACCCACCTTCTCTTGAGATTCAGTTCATGGACAGATGTCCTGACATTTTCCTTTAGAATTCTCTGATATAATTCAGAATTCATTATTCCATCAATGAAGGCAAGCTGTCCTGGCCCAGATGCAGCAAAACAGGCCCAAACCATGATACTACCACCACCATGTTTCACAGATGGGATAAGGTTCTTATGCTGGAATGCAGTGTTTTCCTTTCACCAAACATAACGCTTTTCATTTAAACCAAAAAGTTCTATTTTGGTCTCATCCGTCCACAAAACGTTCTTCCAATAGCCTTCTGGTTTGTCCACATGATCTTTAGCAAACTGCAGACGAGTTTGGTTTTTTTGGAGAGCAGTGGCTTTCTCCTTGCAACCCTGCCATGCACACCATTGTTGTTCAGTGTTCTCCTGATGGTGGACTCATGAACATGAACATTAGCCAATGTGAGAGAGGCCTTCGGTTGCTTAGAAGTTACCCTGGGGTCCTTTGTGACCTTGCCGACTATTACACACCTTGCTCTTGGAGTGATCTTTGTTGGTCGACCACTCCTGGGGAGGGTAACAATGGTCTTGAATTTCCTCCATTTGTACACAATCTGTCTGACTGTGGATTGGTGGAGTCCAAACTCTTTTGAGATGGTTTTGTAACCTTTTCCAGCCTGATGAGCATCAACAACTCTTTTTCTGAGGTCCTCAGAAATCTCTTTTGTTCGTGCCATGATACACGTCCACAAACATGTGTTGTGAAGAGCAGACTTTGATAGATCCCTGTTCTTTAAATAACACAGGGTGCCCACTCACAACTGATTGTCATCCGATTGATTGAAAACACCTGACTCTAATTTCACCTTCAAACTAACTGCTAATCCTAGAGGTTCACAAACTTTTGCCACTCACAAATATGTAATTTTTGATCATTTTCCTCAATAAATAAATGACCAAGTATAATATTTTTGTCTCATTTGTTTAACTGGTTTCTCTTTATCTACTTTTAGGACTTGAGTGAAAATCTGATGATGTTTTAGGTCATATTTATGCAGAAATATAGAAAATTCTGAAGGGTTCACAAACTTTCAAGCACAACTGTAGCTTGTTGATCAAGGAAGTTTCTTCATAGCAATGGGATGCTTCAAAATTGACGTGAATCCTGCTTTGACATTGTCCCGCATATGCGCCAGGGGACTTCCTGGCTCTGGTGAGGTAACCACTTATACCCTGAGATGAGAGGGGATGCTAAAACTAACATTATCTTCTATTTCCACACCCAATGAGGATGCCTAACCCCGCCTCAACACCCAGAGAAGGCTGCGCCCCTTTCTCCTAGAAGGTGGCATCAGATGTTAAGCTGACACCCTAGATGGACAGAGCTCCTGATACTTTGCTGCCTCGCTCCTAAGAATATGCTGTATTGTTTTGATCAATTTGGCAGCTGTCTTTTTTGTTTTTATTATTACTGAGGGCTTACCAGAGTGGTATCTCAACCTTTTTGTGGCTGTATGCCTTAGTCTGCTTTCCCAGCCACAGTTACAAAATAAAAAATGTAAAAAAAAATTCTTTAAAGCTGTAATTCACTTCTAAATGTTGTCACAAGACAAATTGACAAGAACCATTGGTAGTGTATCTAGGTAGAATGTCTATTTTACTAATACTAATACATTTTATTTATATAGCACCATTCCCATGCTAGGGTACTCTCATTTCTTTGTGGTTTGGGGACCCCCCTTTTAGCAGTTGTGTCTCCTAGTGCACATTATTTCAGAAAATAGCAACGATTATTCTGATACAATCATAATTGCCTAGCAAGAAAGAAAGTAATCTGAAACCTTTTTTTTTGTTTGTTTATAGCTTGAATACAATCATCATTATATTGACATTCAAGAATGTAAATCAATACAATATGTAAAAAAAAGAGCTGCCTAAATTTACCTTAAATAAAAAGGTGATCCCTCGGAGTGCAGATGTATATCAGCTATTGGTAATAAATATTAAACACCAATAAGCCCATGAGCAATGTGGTGGAAAGAGCTGAGATCTTTTTTGCATATTCTTAACTTCTGTTTTTGCCCTTCCAATCTTGTGTGTGCAGAGCCACTTAACATTAAGCTAATGTTTTAGTTCGAGCCTGGTTTGTGCAGGCAAGTGTTAAAGTATAAGCACCCTTATTAGAGGACATCTCATGACTGGCAATCAGTGCTAATAAGATTCGTCTCCTCTTGAAAGATTCACTGAAAAGCCCTCAATCCATTCTGAGCACATTCAAAGGCAAGGGACTATGCACTCCTCTCACAAGTTCATTATCATTCTCAGGTTATCCCAAGCCAACTGAATCAGGAACGCAAATGAATTAGTGAGAATTAAGGAGCCTCTGTGGTCTGAACCCTCTCCAAATCTCAGCTAAGATGAAAGGTACGCAGTGATGTCTTGTGGTCCCACGGTTCTTGGAAATGGAGCCCTAGTGCCAAGCCGCTTCCTCTGGAGCTCTGGAGAAATGTACAGGCAGTTAATGTTGCCTAACGTCTGCTGACCGTGGGTTTAGCCATGTGGGAAAACTTTTACAGCGCTGCAAAACCCCAAATCCCCCCTCACTCGCTATTAATTACAGCAGAACAGCCATAGCACCTAGCTGTCAATGATCCTTCTCTAAGCAGGCCTCTTTCTCATCGCTGTCATTCACTAATAATCAAAGGCTCCTCGGCTGCCTTTAAAAGGTAACTGCACTAAGAACAAGAGAAAAAGACAGTGGTGTGACATTTAGCCAGAGTATTTGAATCTGAATTCTCTGTTACTTTTTTATGTTCAGAATGCCTTCTCAGCACCTAATTTTGATTGTCTTAGGAAGAAAAGAAAAGAAAGACGGGTGAAATCAAGGTATTCTCTCTGCTCCCCTGGGCATTGGGAATGTACAAAAACAGCAGTGTAGCAAAGGGAGACGGAAGCAGAGGTTAGAAGACTTCATGGATTCCAGTCATGTTTCATAAAATCAGTCCAGGCTTCAATTAACATCCCTAACATACACCCACGTAACTCGGTTTTATCCGTTTGCCAAATCTTATTTATTTATTTGTTTGTTAAATGGATGTTCTGTGAAATCGGGGATGGCAAATCAACAGCCTGATTGCAAATTATTGTATTCTGCAGAGAGCATTAATAAAAACTAGTGTATTTTTTAAGACTTAATTAAATGGAAAGAAGACTTGATCTCCTCATCAATCACATAAATATATACAATATGTAACAACCTCTTAGAGTTATTAATTAAGGTTGGTGTTTAGTCATAAATCTAACAGAGCAAAATGCAAAAAGAGTGCATTGTTTATTACTCTCTAATATTATCACCATTTTCCGGTACTACAGACTTTGAATTAAAGGTGGCCCCATTTGTGAGGTACTAATTCCTACACCAGAGTATCGATGTTTTTTTCCCCTCAGTTTCCTGCTCAGTTTGTAAATCATAATTCATTTTTATTCTCATGAAAGCCATAATGTACATTCACTGATTACATTATAAGGAACACCTGTACATCTGCTTATCTTTTATCTAATCAGACAACCATGTGGCAGCAGTAAAATGCATAAAATCATTCAGATCCAGGTCAGGAGCTTCAGATCAAACACCAGAATGGGGAAAAACGGGATCTCTGTGACAGGCTGGTTTGAGGATTTTTGTAACCACTCATCTCCTGGGATTTTCACGCACCACAGTCTCTACAGTTTACTGAGAATGGTGCGAAAAACAAAAAACATTCATCGAGGCTAAGTTCTGTGGACAGAAACACGTTATTGATGACAGGTCAGAGGAGAATGATTTGAGCAGATAGAAAGTCTACGGCAACCCAGATAACTACTTTGTACAACTGTGGTGAGCAGAAAAGCAAAAGAAAATATAGAAATAAAGAATGCACAACATGTTGAACCTTGAGACAGATGGGCTACAGAAGCAAAAGATCCCATCGGTTTCAACTTCTCTCAGTCAGGAACACAAAGCTGAGTCTACAAATAGGCAAAGGCTTGCCAAAACTGGGCAGCTGAGGACTGGAAAAGCCCAGTGTGATGAATCTCAGTTTCAGCTGAGGCACATAGATGGCAGGGTCAGAATTTGGCACCAACAGCATGAATCCATACATCCAACCTGCCTTCTGTCACCAGTCCAGGGGCCTCATGTATAAATGGTGCGTACGAAATAAAATGTTGCTTACGCCCGTTTCCATGCTCACATCGCAATGTATAAAAGCTAAACTTGGCATAAAGCCACGCACATTTTCACGGCGGCTAAATCTTTGGCGTACGCAAGTTCTCCGCTCGGTTTTGCAAACTGGCTTTTGTTGCAGTGTGGTTTCCCTTTCTTTTTTAAATGCACATCCCTGACAGCTTTATCAAATACACTGAAATGAACCGTGTATTGTTTATTAGTTTAAGGCATCTGATTGTAATTAACCTGTAACAATATAATGGTCCACAGAATGGTCAAACTATTCCAAATACCATAGCTGCTTTAGCGTTGTTACTCTCAAGTTTTTATCCCATTGTATCTGAGTGTGGAATCACAGCTCTCAAGCAGCTGATCGGTAAGAGAATTATCGGTATACAGCATCAAGCATATGCTGCCTCAACCATGCGCTATTTGAACTGCTTCCATACGGCACTCGCTTCAAAGCCTTTCCTTTAGGGACCTCGCGGTTTAGAAACAGTTTCATCCCAAGAGCTCTAAATGCACTCAATCAGTCCATCAAGTGCTCCTTTTAGAACTGTTTGTACTGTTTGTACAGTTACCTCACTGTAAACTTGCGATACAGTTATAACATTGCACAACCTGAGCCACTTTATAAAGCGCATATCTAAATTGGCCCAAGTGTGTGCTTGGTGTGTTTGTGTGTGTCCTGCGGTGAGTTGGTACCCTGCCCGGGATTGATTCCTGCCTTGTGCCCTGTGTTGGCTGGGATTGGCTCCAGCAGACACCTGTGACCCTGTGTTCGGATTCAGCGGGTTGGAAAATGGATGAATGGATGGATATTTACATATGATGATGATATCATTTTCAAGATGAAATGCAGCAAAGTGTTTTTTTACATTATACAGATAAAATGTTAACATCACTTAAATAATCTATATTGTTAATAATTAAACATGTGAGGACACGGTGTTGCAGCGCTAGCAAGGATTTTGTACCCCGTTTAGAGATTGTTCCTGCCTTGCACTGTATGCTTGCTGGGACTGGTGCGACACTGGATGGACAGATGGATAGAATAATTTAACGTGTACTACGAAGATATTTCAATGTACCTTAAAAGTTTTGAAGAATCAGCGATCTAAGCTTACAGATGGCTTAACATCCATTACAGAGCTGATTGTGTGGCGATTGGTTACTTGGAGAAAGAAAAGGAAGGACAGGAATTGGGGGTTAGTACGTTTGAAGGAGACAGTACTGCTACAATAAAGTATTTCATCGAAGGTCACACACGGCGCAGCAAGCATCTTGCGTGAGGCATGAACAATCTCTGGATGGGGCGCCAGCTCGTCACTATCACTGGGCCACTGTGTTCCCATGTTTAATAACATGCTTTCATTCTTATCATCATGAAAATGATATCAAGTATACATCTCAGTATTTAATTCATTCAAAGAGTTGTAATATCATGAATGTAATGGATTCTGTGTCCTGTCGGAGGAAGAGAAAGCTTGTTTAAGAAGCATGTAGTGATTCACACACTTAGAACTCATAGAAGAACACATACAATACATACGTTTCCATAACGATGGTATTTGAGAAACTAGTAAAGTAAACAATTTTAAGATGAAGTTTATGATGTTCTACTTTAATGACAAAATAAACTATGTGATTAAAGTGGAAATTTCTTGATTAAAGTTGACATTTTCCGCTTTTTTTCCCATTGTGTGCCTATTTTTTGTCTTTTCTCTGTACCCTAATAAGCTTCCGTATGACTCTCAGATAGTGGTCTATGACTCGCCTTTTCATGGCGATGTGGTATAGCGTGTCCACAGCTGAGATCAAAGGCCACTTTTTAAATAAATAATCGTTGTACTCACGGCTTAGAGAGGGGGCATGGTAGTGTGGCTGGAGCGGTTCCCGGGTGAATTTGTGATGTGGACAGTCCTCGCTTAAGTGCACAGGTGAGGATTCGTCCGCATCCGTAATTGTTACCGGGAGCTGCTGATTGCCACACCTGATCCACGTCCCCGGATCATATAATAGAAGCACAAGGCGGTCAGGGGGGAGAAAAAAAAGAGAGAAAAGAAAAAGGATGAAGGAAAGAAGAGTGAGAAAGAACGGGAACAGAGGTAAATGGAGAAATAGGCAGCAGGAAGGAGAAAGCCGGTGCAGGAGAAGTTGGTAGGAGAGCCCCAGAGGAGTGTTTGGCCAACTCTCGGAGGGGGGCTGTTGGAAGCGGTCGCTCCAGCTGAGCAGTTTAGAGGAGCTGGAGTGACCGGCAGAGGGGTTGACTGGCTGTTGAAGGAAGCGGAGCCGAGGAGGCTTTTGCCGTGTTAAGCCCCAGTATTAGTACAGCGTTTCTGATCGTATGATCAACAAGTGTGTATAAAACAGTGTCATTTTCCACCACTACCAATCATAATCATTGAAAAAAGAGGTGGAGGTTTTGTCAATGCATGGTGACATTTGCCACATATATGAAATAGGTTTAGTTTATTTTTGCATTTTTAATTTTGGAAAGATAACGGCATAGTGTTTAGCTTTTGTTGCCTTACCAGTCCCAGGTCTTTGGTTTGAATCTGGCATTCGGTTACAGTTTTATTAGCATTTGTTCTCCATTTTCTGGTTTTCCTCCATATATTTTTGCATATCCTTTTGTAAGTATTTGGGTTTTTTTTTTGTAAAATAAATTTTTATTTTTGTTTTGTTTTGATGTATTTCACACTATGAGTTTTGCAACACTATATTTTTATAATTTTTCTGTGGCCACTACCATTTTGTCAACAGAATCACATGATTACTGCCATTTTATTTATAGTAATAGCATCCTGTGTGCAATGTGTGAGGCTATATCAGTTATAAAAGATGGTGGTGCTGTTTTCACTTAAAAGATAATACTTCTAAAATTTTTAACTTTTTTAGCAAGAATTCAGGGAAAATTATCTGTCTTTGACTTCTGGTTTTTGTTTTGGATTATGAATTTTTGTGTTTAGTAGTTTTCATGTTGTGACTTTAGCCCCATCCAGACAAGATTAGTTTTACACAAGGGAGTGGGTAAAGTAATTGTTACTGGACAACTTCTTTGATTTTAGTCCCATCTGTCAGTCACTCTTTATGGACTGCACATTCAGGTCTTAGTAAAGATTACGGAGCCTTTTAACTTCTATAAATAGTCTGTAAAAAGTAACCTCAGGTTAAACTTGTATGGAGCAAACTGATACGTCAATAAAATTCCACCATTTGAGTGATTCAAACACAACTAAATTTACAGAATTCCGCCAGTAATAATTACTTTACCCCACCTCCTGTTGTAAAACTAATCTTGTTCAAATAGTGCTTTTAGGTAGGATTTCTTTAATAAAACATGCTGTTATATCTTTGTCACTTTCCAAAATTAGTTGTAGTTTGACTGGATATATTCTTGTTTTCTAATCATTCTTGACATGGTTTTCCTCCCACGTTCATGAAATCTGCAGGTTAGGTTATTTTGCGATTCCAGATTAATCCATTGTGTGCTATCTTGAAGACTGGAGATAATATTTTAAACGAGAGGGGACCAAGAGATGAACATGACACAAGATTTGTGCCAATTTTGTTAACGGGAGATCAAAATGACCTTTTAGCCAGAACCAAAACTAAACCTGGAAATCAAAGTCAGAGAGAATGACACAAAAATCAAAACTGGGTATCAAAGAGATGTTTCGTTGGAACCAAAACACGCAAAAAAAATTTAGGGTCAAGAACAAGGGCAAAAATTTGTTAACCAGGAAATAATCAAAAAGAAAGTCTTTAAGAACAGCATTTTATCCATTAAACTTGGATAAAACATTGCCACTCAAGCCAACCTGTAAATCTTTGACCTGTCAAAACCTCTGTAAAGATGTCCCTAGCAAATGGAGGATGCATAATAGCAATGAGAGCCACAAAATGGCAGCACCTGAAAGAAAGACAAAATGGTGTTGTAGAAATTTATAAACAATTTCTAGACGCTGTTAAGGAGCATAAAACACAAAAACAAGCCTCATTCGGAATCTCCGCTTGTCAAAACCCTATAATCGATCCACAATTAGCCAGAAACTCTGCTAGAACTTGCATAATAATTTTTTTTAAAGTTAGTGATTATAACACATTGTGTGTGAATCGGACTGGTGCCCTATTCATGGCTGGTTTATTTCTTGTCATCAATGTTTCTGCAGTAGGCATCAGCCCCTTGTTAACCTGAAATGAATTCAATGGATTTCGTAATATCCAGGATTAAGTTTTCTATTTTTTCTAACTGCACCAAAATAAATAGGTTGTTGATTATGTTATCATTTCTTTCTCATCTTATGCCATTAGTAATATTTTAATTTGTGGAAGTTATTTCCACATCTAGTTTTCAGTTATACCAACTGTCATATTTCTGGATTTATTTCCAACATCCATTCATCCATCCATCAGTCTAGTTTTAGCTACTTATGCAGAGGAGGCAGCAGTCTGAGAAAAGATTCCCAGACATTCCTTTTCCACCCCACCTCCTCCAGTTACTCCAGTGGAATATCAAGGTATATTTCCAGGCCAGCTGAGAGATTTAACTCCAATGTGCTGTGAATCTATCTTGAGGTTCTCCTTCTGCTTAGACATGCCCACAACACTTCACCAGGTGGCATTCTAATCAGATGCCCAAACCACCTCAACTAGGTCCTATCAATGCAGAAGGTCAGTGGCTATACTTTGAGCTCCACCTGAATGTCTGTGCTCTATGGCTCAGCCCACAAACCATGCAATTGAAGCTCGTTTCATCCACTTGCATCCATGATGTAGTTTTTTAGTAACTACCCAAAGCTTGTGATCGCAGGTAAGGGCAGGAAGGTAGATTGATCAGTAAATAAAGTGATTTGCCTTTCAGCTCAGCTCTCTCTCTTCACCATGACTGGAGACATTGCTCTGATCCTCCTGTTAATCTCCAGCTCCTTTATTCCCTCAATCAACAACAAGACCCCAGGATACTTAAATTTCTCCACTTGAAGTAGCAACTCCTCCCCAGCCCAGTGGGGGCACTACACCCTGTTCTGGCTGAGAACCATAAGCTCCAAATGGAAGGTGCTGATCCTTATCCTGCTCCCTTATACTTGGCTGCAAAGTATGAAATTGCACTAGTAATAAATGGCAAGGTTTTTGTTGTTATTTACTTTGGTAATAAACTAGAATTCAGTGAAATGTTATGTGGACTCTGTCTGCTTACTCCAAACTGACTTGTACTCCTGGTTGTGAATTTATCTTTATAATGTTTTAACGGTTAGGAGAGACTCCGCAAAATGCCCTGTTTTCTGAGAATTATGCCTCAGCCGCAACTGTCAGTGCCTTTTGCTCTACAGTGTTAATTTTGCTTTAGTCAGGTGATGGGATGAACACTGGGAATAAACAAAGGGGACCTTACTAGAGATTTTTAATGTAGTTTTGGGCATGCTTCCCTTCCAAAAGTCTCTTTTTCATTGCTGCCCATTGTTAGAATGTTGTGGTCTAGTGTTTTGGATTCATCACCGTTTGCACGTTTTTTGGACTCTGCCTTGATTTTGTGCTTTTGATAGCTTAGCTTGATTGTTGTGTCTGCCTTCCTTTCTCCAGTTTTGCTCTTTGGAGTTCTTGACTTTACTAAAATGTCATGATTTTACCTGCTTTCCATAGCTTTTGCCCTGTAGAGCCTGACATGCTTTACAGGACAGAGCGCCACAATGCAGTCTTGCAGCTTAGCATTCTCTTGAGACTAAACACGTTTGTTAAGTTTTTCCACTGCATGTAAATTCTTATATCTGTGGGCACACCTGGCAATATCATTTATGTATGCTAGTTCACAGCTTTTTATTTTTAATTTGTTTGTACACCGAGATCGAGAAGAAAAGTCATAAAATATGAATAACTGAAGCATACAGAATTCAGGCTATTACTTTCTGCTGGAAAGCTCATGTGTATATTCAAATGCATTTTTTTTTACTGAATGTTTAAATTAAAATTGATCTTTTAGAAAATTCGAACAGTCTAGATGAGACCAGGCCATTCAGCCCAACAAAGCTTGCCAGTCCTATCCACTTAATTCTTCTAAAATAAAATCAAGTCGAGTTTTGAAAGTCCCTAAAGTCCTAGTGTCTACCCTGTGATTTGGTTGGTTATTCCATGTGTCTCTGGTTCTCTGTGCGAAGAAAAACTGCCTAATGTTTGTGCAAATTTACCCTTAACAAGTTTCTAACTGTGTCCCTGTATCCTTGATGAACTCATTTTAACATAACAGTCTCGATCCACTGGACTAATTCCCTTCATAATATTAAACACTTCAGTCAGGTCTCCTCTTAATCTTCTTTTGCTTAAACTGTAAAGGCTCAGCTCTTGTAATCTTTCCTTATAATTCATCCCCTGTAGCCCTGGAGTCAGCCTGGTTGCTCTTCTCTGGACCTTTTCTAGTGCTGCTATGTCCTTTTTGTAGAATGGAGACCAAAACTACACAACACTGCAGGTGAGGTCTGCCTAGTGTGTATAAAGCTTTAGCATAACCTCCTTTTAGTCTGAGTTTTAAAGTTTATTTAGACAAACAAGTTTTTATCTGGCCCACAATTTGTGATATGATAGATAGATAGATAGATAGATAGATAGATAGATAGATAGATAGATAGATAGATAGATAGATAGATAGATAGATAGATAGATAGATGTGTGTGTTATATTTAAAAATCTGGGAATCTTTTCTTTATTTTAATTTGAATTTGTTTTGTCATAGCTCAAATGTCTTGGAAGTTAATCCTGACTTAGTGAAGTGAATGCTCGTGTGTGAGTTTGCCGTGTGATGGGTTGGTTCCATGGACATAATGCTGCTATGTCCTTTTTGTAGCCTGGAGACCACAACTGCCAACAGGACTCCAGATGAGCCCACACCAGTGTGTTAAAAAGCTTGAGAAGAACCCTCCTTGGACTTGAACTATGCACATCATGCTATTTAACCGCTATGCAGAATAGATGCATTGTTTGTTTTGACTAATTAATTTCCATTTCACTTTATTTTAAACTACTTTAATGCTTCATATGATCTTAGGCCCCAGTCAAACTTGGTGGCAGTAATTTAGCATGTTGAATAAATAAATGGAATTAATATATTTTATTGAATTTTATTTATCCACAGGAGGTTCTGCAAATAGCTAACAATCCACCAATCCTATTGTAATTACATAATAACTACTTATTATTTCAGTTACTTGTGCATTAAAATAAAGCATGAAAGTTCACAATTTACTATTGTGAAATATACGGTATAGCTTTTGTAATTTAAAAATGCTGTTTGTTGCAGAGTGGCAAAAAGTCAACAAAACACTCTCACATATACATATATTTCAGTATTTACTGTATGTACTGTGTGTGTGTGGTATTGATTTTTTCAAGCTTAGTATACACCAATATTTGCATCATTTCTATTATATTTAGCAAATCTCATTTAAAGCTAAGTTGACCCTTCCCCCCCTTTTCTTAAAAATGTCGATTCTGCAGCAGTTTGCAGTAATAGCATCCAGCCTTGTGTTAGCACAACATCATGCCCTGCCCTTGTGCTGGTTTGAAATGACCACAGAAATCCCAGAGGTCCTCTTGAATTTCTGCCTTCTCATTTCATCAGCTGCAAAATGTCTGTCACTCATGTCCCACTCTGGGCAATGTGACATCTGCCAGTCTTAGAACAAGGACACTCCAATCTTCTTCTGTAGTTTTTCAAATTTTTAATATTATATATATATATATATATATATATATATATATATATATATATATATATATATATATATATATATGTATATGTCTTAAATGATACATTTTGTTTTATTAAGCATATGGACTGACTAACATACTGCTGTAATACTGATTCTAATTTCTTCTGTGATTTGGCTGAAAATTCACCTTTAGGTGCTTCATAGATTGCAGTCGAATGAAAATTAATCTTGATTTTAAGTCATAAAATATTGAATTGAAAGAAACATCCTAGGTAGTATAATTAGATATTTTTTTATGTAACATATCACTAGTTAACCATTGGATTTTAGATCAGAACATGCATGCACACCTGTTTAAAATCACTTCCGGCCTGTAAGATTACTACAGTATGCAGTTTGTGAGAAAATATATGCAATAAAACAAATTGTGCTATTGATGTTTCTAGTTGTACAGATTATGAAAAGTATTCATAATTAATTATACTGAATATAAATAATTATAATTGTTTATTTTAATTTACTTACTTTTTGAATACTATATTAATTTATTTTATTTTTAAATAAGTATTAACAGACATGCTCAATTTCAAATTCCAACTATGTAATATACTGTATATGGTATATGAAATAATTAGACACAAATGGTCCTTGCTATAAAAAAAAAAGTTATATAAAACAACATGACAATCTCAACCCACTAATTTTAATTCAGGCTTATCAGAGCTTAGATCCATTTCTGGTAGTATCAAGCACATAGCAAGAAGCGAACCCTGATATGGACCTCAGTGCATGACAGGGTACAATCACACACACATATTCACACCTACACTCACGGAGGTTTAAGGAATATTCCACCCAAAAATGACATTTTTGTATATTACCTATCCCATGTACACTCTTGGTTCTTCAGAGATATACCATAGGGAAACCATTTTGGTTCTCAAAACACCCATCCACATGAAGGTTAAAGAAAGAACCATTATTTATTTAGATGTGCTGCATGCTGCATACAATAAATGATTATAAATAGATGGTAATATATTTGAAAAATACCAATGAGTCATGACTTTAAAATTATTTTTAAAAGGACTCTCACTGCATACAATAACACAGGCTAAGTCAAGGTTTTCTTTGTCTGTTAGTGTGCTGCTTGGTAGTCTACCTTACATTAAATATTTTTTTCCACATATTCAGTAGTTATTAAAGTCACGAAGAACCAACTTCATATGCAAAGAATCCATCCCAGAATGAAATGGTGCTTTTACAAGCAACGGCTCTATGAGGAAACACACAACCCAATAAAGATCAATAAAATTCTATTAAAGAGTCAGTCTTTTTAAGGGTGTAGCTTGTTATGATAGCTGAAAAGACAATTTAATCTCATGTTTTTATGCAGAATGGAAATGAAAATAGTATATAATGTCACAGGGTTCTATAGTGGATTTTGACACATAAGTGGATTATGCAGCACAAGTAATGTGAGATTCTTTTTCTCCTTTCTTCATGGACATTTTTCAGATTGTTTGCCAATGAGCAACACTGGTCACTTTAGTCTTCTATTATAATCCAAACATTTTTTTAAATGTCCATTCTGTTTGAAAACATTAGATAAAGATTTTTTTGCCCATCACTACAAAGTGCATGGGGTTAATATCAGGTAAGAATATTTTATTTTTGGGTGGCGTATTTCTTTAAGAGTTGCCAGTTATAATGAAGGGATAATGAAGGAAAACCAGACCACCTGGAGAAAACTCACATAGACACAGGAAGAAAACTTGCAAACTCCATGCAGACAATGACTGGCATGGGTCGCAACCCACCAAGCTGGATCCTTGATCTTTATCCTATTTATTATTCATGTTTTTAATTTTTAGATTTCTCATAAATTACAAAAAAAATCTTAAATAATAGATAAAAATGCTATTAAAAATTGCTACTAACGGTAGATTTTTATTCACATCTGTTTTCAGAGTGTGAATTGTGCTGAAGATTAAAAAGAGTGAGGTTTCATATTCCGCAGGGAGTTTATTGATTGACTTGGGGAAAAAAAAGTCACTTAAGTCTCAGACCTTTAATTGTAAAAACGTGGGGTGAGGTTACTGAAATTTACTTTAGAATGATGTTAACCATGAAAGACACTACACGCAGTTCACAATCTATTCAGCCATCCTGAATCTGCTTTTTATTTTTTGGGATTGTGAGATGTTGCAGTATATACTATCAGATGCCATTACTGGATGAAATGCTAGAAAAAAATATTAATATGCAAGAACATTTTCTGTTTACCATAGAGAAAAATGTATGTGATATGCAATGCAGTTCATAAAGAAAACAAATTTATAGACTTTCAGGTGACGGGGGTTGGGGGGACCTAAAAAACACTGGCAGTGTAGCTTGTGTCTCAGTGACCAGTCACGGGTCAAATTTAATTTCTTAAGAGTCATGGAGAGACTTCACTGAAGCAAAAGCTTTCTAAAATGACAGCCGTTCGGAGTAGGCACCAGTCTAAACCTTGACATAAATGTGTTGCTTATTTCAGAATTTCCAGAACAACTCACAGTAATGACAAAAAGGCACAGGAGAGATAAATTTGAAATGACTAATTGTCCGCTCCCATATGTCTTTTTTTGCTTTTATCCCACCCACCCTCTTCAATCCAGAAAAGTTAGCTGTAGAGATGGATTGTATTTGGAGTGTTCAAGGAAATATGGAAGATGAGTGACTCTGAATCAATGGCCATTCAAGGGACATTTGAGGCTGCAATGCTGTCTGCTCTGACACTGTTTTATAAAGTATTTCTAATGAATTTGGTTATGGTATATGGGGATGTGTGTTTGTGTATTCATATATGCAGTGTAAAGTGATTAGTATTAATTGGCAAAATTCACTAAAGCGTTTCTCGTAGTGAATATGCTGTGTTCATCAGACTTTACTGGAAATGTGCTTAGACAGTCTTTTTTTCCCAGATCCCCATGATGCTTTGCAAGGCCAGTGTTACATCAAAGAGCTGTAGCATATGGACATATATAATGGCAATCCTAGCGGGAAACCTGCGTATACATTTAAACACAAAACATGCAAGAAGAAGGAGATTGTAAATGTGTTGGTGTATTTGTGTCATAGATGTAATGTCTTTTTGTATGGACTTTTATGTGACCTGTATGTAATATGTGAGCCTACCCCTTTGAGTGCTGTGCAGCTGATGCAAACAGGAAGGGGTGAAGAATCCTTGTGGTTTAGTGCTGCACTTATTTGGTGTCAGTGGCAGTGAATGAGCAAACATGTCCGGGAAAGAAAAACAAACTGTACATTTCAGTTTGCGAGGGGTAAGTGAGTACCTGCTATCAAATCAAAGTGAATCATGCTTCCTATCTGCAATAAATATTACTGTTCTGACATTTAATTATATTAATTTTACCTCAAGGATGCACTGTTTTGCAGTGGTTAGTACTGCTTCCTCACAGCTCGGGTCACATTTCTGGCCACAATATTTGATCCAGCATAGTTGGAAGATGCTTCCTTAGCCATGACGAACACATAAAAGACAATTACACCATTATAATACACTCAAAATGTTATCCTTCCCCATTGACTTTAATACATTTCGTTGATTTTGTCAAAATTCCCGAGCTCAAGGCAAAAGCGATTTCGACTGAGTCCGCTCATCAAATAAGTAAGTTTTGATTTGCATACAGTTTCACAAAACTAAAACTCGTTGGAACATAGTAAAGTTTGTTGGGGGTATTAAAGATTTTTTGGGGTAGAAAACAAAGAATATTGCTCCCTGAAGCTTTGTTCACACTAAGCTCAAAGTCAAACCTGTCTTCTTCTCTCCAGTCAAGCATTTGTCCCTTTCCTCCATCGGATTTCAGGACTTGTGCTTTTTAAATTAGTTTATTTGACTCTTTTTCTTGATGTTATTACTATTGCCCTTTCTTCAATCTGACTATTCTTTTCAGTTTGTCCTTAGACTCTCTGCAGCTGAGATCAGTCCCCCATCTTGTTCATTCTTCTCTACAATAATGTAGCTTTTATTTTGGAGGTGACTTTCAAATCCTTTTCTGAGTTCACTTTTAGGCTGGGGATATACTTAATGCTATGTAACGTGTGTGCTTGAGGACACTGCTGCTATGCAATAGTGTGCTGACTATACTGTGCTTGTGCATGTAAATCTGGAGGATTCCACCAGGTGGCAGTGCGAGAAATCGTCAGGGTGAGAAAAAAATGTCCAGTTTAGCTGTGTGTTGTGAGTTGAAGGAAAAAGATGTTAAAAATAAAAATTCTATGCATTCTGATGTTGTTGCGAGGCAGAAAAAAAAAAAAAAGACGGTACAATGACACAAAGAATGATATGTGAGACCTTTAAATGTATCGATGGGGCAGAATCGATGCTTGTATTGCCTATGTGAGAAATGGATGAAGAAAAGCACTGTGAATACATTCGCATGTCAGCATTTAAGTTTGATATGTTGCTTCACCGCATCAAACCATTTATCAAACATTGAAGCATGCACGTTGATCGCATTGGAACTGCAAGCCTGCTGTCACATGTTGATTATAAACAATGATGCTGACGTTGCGTACCAAATCTTCAACACACACACCACCCATATTTTACTGGTATTGCAACTCACGCATGCGCTGCATTAATTTCTGACAACATGCTCAGAGGATGCGTCAAAACAACACTGGGAACATGTGGCAGCCATGATGTGTGCACGTAAGCGTTCTGAGTATAAAGTTTAAACCGGCCCTATGACAAGCCTCAAAAACACTTGTAGGGTCAGGGGGAAAAACTTCTATCTCCTCCTTGGACACCTGGCTAAAACTCTTTGTAGTGGCTCCCGGTGTCCCTGTATTACAGTAGTATAGTTAGTGAACATTGCATGTTTTCACTCCATATTACCTTTTTTCTTCCTTTTCCCAGGTGCCCCTCATTCTAGCTGTTCCTGGACACCTAGCACACATTAAGGGCGTATTGCTCCCTGACAGTGCTCTTTGTTAGCACTGGAATGACAATATGTATTTCCTAATCATTCATGCTTTTTTTGTGGTGGACATTGCTGTTCTCAGTGCCTACCCTTTTAGCATATATCAGCCATTAATTAGTTTTGAATTTACCTTATATTTTAAACTTACATATTTCATAAATGTTATGATTTAATCTAACAAGTTTCCAAGGTGGTATGAACCCTTCAAAAACATCCATGGAAGCAGGCCAGAATCCCATCAGCCTGCCAAAAGGGGGTGCACAAACACACCCAAGCTTCAGCTTGAGTATCTGGCTTCAGCCTACACCATGCAAAAATGTGCTTCACTCTCTAAATTCAAATATTAATTCAGCAATGTTCCAAAACACACTCAAAATGCCCCACAAGGGAAAGGATCACTGTCAGCCCCTGGCTTGTATAGAGTCATAAGCAGTCTTTTTCAAGGAGAATTATTGAATGAACATGAAAAATACAACAAAGGGTTCAAAAGAACAAAAAATAATCAAAAAAATAATTTGTCTAAAAGACAACCCAAGGCAAGTAGGTTCCAAATCCAGAAGAATAATCCCAGAAACAGTAACAAAAATACAAAGAGGAAAGTAGTACTCACTAAAACTACCAAAATCCACCAGAACACATTCAAATGAACTACACTGGACTTCAATTCCCAGCCTGCCTTTAAAGGACTGGTGGGGGTCTCTTAGCTGTGATGAGTGAGTGGTCCCGCCCCTTGGGGCTCCATCCACAAGATACATGACAAGGAACATCGGAGAACATAATATCATGCATAAAAACGAAATAATTGCTAAATAAAATACAATTAATAGAAAATACATAAGTAGACAAATAATACATGAACAGAATAATAATATCAAAAATATTACAGAACAGTGAACTATAATGAAAAATGAACAAAGAAAAAATAAATTTCAATAGTCAGGGTTAGAACCCTTATTTAACAGTAACACTAAAGATGCATCTATACAAAAAGGAATTAATTTCCATAATCCATATCTATATAATACAAAGTTGACTGACTGACTGACTGACTGACTGACTGACTGACTGACTGACTGACTGACCGACCGACTGGCTCACTCACTCACTCACTCACTCACTCACTCACTCACTCACTCACTCACTCACTCACTCACTCACTCACTCACTCACTCACTCACTCAATAAATCTCAACAAAATCTCTATTTCCTGTTTAGTTAAAAAGCTGAAACTTGGCAGGATTGTATATCTAGGATAGTAAGCATTTCATGTGATGTAACAAAGTTTGTCACCATCCTGCTATTGGAAAGGAAGACGCCTACAGGAGTTAAATAATCACCTTAGGGTGATAGCGCGCCAGCTTCCTAAAATGAAAATATTTAGAAAACACTACAAATAACTTGCAAAGATTAGGAATTGTCTTTGAAAACCTTTTTGTTTACATTGAAATTTACTTTCTTCACTGCCTTTTAAATTAGAAAAGCAAGGATTTCTTACCTGCTACAAGCTTCTCTGTTAATTACTCTTCCTGGTGTGGAAACACGTCATGTGGTCACGTCAGTTAAAAGCTGTGTATGAGGACATGCCTGCATGGGCAAGGCCAATCAGAAGTAGGGAGGGTGATAATTGACTGTTTTTAATACATCCTGCTTAGTAGTATTATAGCAAAGCATTGGTTACATTCAAGTAAATTTTAAGGATTATTGTAGTGGGAATCTTCAGGGAAAAAATGTGTTGTGTATTGCAAAAGATGTATTATGGCCATATGACTTGTAAAAACCCCTCCTAGAATGGAACTTTCCTGCCCAAAGGTTGATTGGGTGGAGGCTGTTCTCATATAAAAGCCAGCACTTGAGTCCATTTGAGGTTGTAGGAAAGTGGATGGAGAGTAGAACAGTGTGGTGGTTTTGGCTTTGGAAGCCGTTTATAAAATCTGAGTTTCTGAATTATTATTATTATTATTATTATACCAGTAGGTGTCAGTTAGTGGCTGATCTGAAGCCTTTTTGTTTTCTTTAAGTAGTAGTTTGGCTATTTGAATTTTTTTTAGTTAATCCTGGCCTCTAAATTTGTTTGTTTTAGTGCGCTTTATCCATGCTTGTTTTTTGTTTTTTTTAAACTGTCTTTACCTGTATTTTGGAGTACCTTTTGATTATTTTGTTCATTTTCACTAAACTTGTCTATGGGACTGTTCCTCAATAAAACTTTGTATTTTTATTTTTTATCAACTGTGTGCCTCTGATTCCTTGGGAACTGCTGACACGTTTGGTTTATGATTACTAGCAAAATGCTGTCTCTCAGTGGTCTTCTTATGACATCTGCTAAGAAAGGACATTTCAGTATATTTAGGGGTACAAATCCCCCCTGCACTAGAAAAACTATCCATCCATCCATTATCCAACCCACTATATCCTAACTACAGGGTCACAGGGGTCTGCTGGAGCCAATCCCAGCCAACACAGGGCGCAAGGCAGGAAACAAACCCCGGGCAGGGCGCCAGCCCACCGCAGGGCACGCACACAAACACACCCACACACCCAGCAGGCACTACGGAGAATTTAGAATCGCCAATGCACCTAACCTGCATGTCTTTGGACTGTGGAAGGAAACCGGGGTACCCAGAGGAAACCCATGCAGACACGAGGAGAACATGCAAACTCCACGCAGGGAGGACCTGGGAAGCGAACCCGGGTCTCCTAACTGCGAGGCAGCAGTGCTACCCACTACGCCACCATGGTAGAAAAGCTACTTATCCCAAAATCTCAAAATACTTTGACAAATTTCACTGAAATTTGGTGACATTATAGAAAAAAGAAAATTAACCAACAATTTTTTATTTGTTAGTATTTTTTTTATTTCTAGATATTTATTAGTATTATGTTAACTTACATATGCAAATGAAGGATGCAGCAAAACCAACTGATAGCAGCACTTGCCAATAGGGTGAACATACATCTATAGAAGAGGCGGTGTCCTGCACGCCTGAAAAACCAGATGTAACCACATTTGCTGTGTACAGCGAGGTGTGAAATGGAAAAGAGAAAGTTCTGTGAAGCTCAGTGGTTGGCATGCACTATAAAACTTGAGTGCCAGTGTCTCATGCTGTGGCTGTGAGCATAAGTATTACTTCGCTACAAGCAAAAAGGTAGGGAGAGAGAAGAAGAGGCAGAAGTGGCACCCTTGGTTCAAAGGCAAGGGGGACAGATGGTGTAGGTTTACAACTTTATGGGCCCCCCATGAGCTATTCCATCGTAATACACATTTACATCTACAAACTTTGAAATGAAGACCCCTGATCATATAAGAAGCCCCAAAAACCTACAACTGGCAGAAATGTAGTGTTTTGGGAAGGGATCACTAAGATTATCACCAACCCCAAAATGCAGTTGCTGTCATGATTCGTTTCTGTGTTGCTTATTTTTGTTTTGCTTTGCTTTGTCTTGTTCTCCATTTTGGGTCTTCAAACACTACCATTTTGATTCCTATTGTTGGCTGCACTTTCTGCATTTCTAGGTGCGAGGCCTCTGAGGTTGTGACCCATGATTATGAATGTCATAGGATAAAAATATGGTTTTATACTCATTTCCTTATCTGATCTATGGATACCAAAACCCCTAAAGAAAAAAGAATAATAAACCTTGTTAATTGTCGTCACGTGTGTTACTTTTGGTTTTTAACTCATTTTGTTCCTTGGAGTTCGATTCCTGGTTCTTATTTTAGGCTTCAGTTTTATTTTGTTATCAACCTTTTATGTGTTTTTTTTGTTGTGTTACATGCAGCTTATATGTAAGTGTGTTGACAGAGCACTGGCTGAATGTGCTACCAGTAACAATTGGCAACACATGTGAATGAAAGCATAGAATGATTGAAAATGGTGACTGCTTTGTTCTAGCCAAAGTCTTACTCCTAGCCTAAGTATGTTTTTGTCTAATTAACATTTCTGCTGTACAGTAATCCCTCGCTATATCGCGCTTCGCCTTTCGCGGCTTCACTCCATCGCGGATTTTATATGTAAGCATATTTAAATACATATCGCGGATTTTTTGCTGGTTCGCGGATTTCTGCGGACAATGGGTCTTTTAATTTCTGGTACATGCTTCCTCAGTTGGTTTGCCCAGTTGATTTCATACAAGGGACGCTATTGGCAGATGGCTGAGAAGCTACCCAACTTACTTTTCTCCCTCTCTTGTGCTGACTTTTTCTGATCCTGACGTAGGGGGATTGAGCAGGGGGGCTGTTCGCAAACCTAGACGATACGGACGCTCGTCTAAAAATGCTGAAAGATTATCTTCACGTTGCTACCTTTTGTGCAGCTGCTTCCTGAAGCGACATGCTGCACGGTGCTTTGCATACTTAAAAGCTAGAAGGGCACGTATTGATTTTTGACTGTTTGTTTTTCTCTGTCTCTCTCTCTCTCTCTCTGCTCCTGACGGAGGGGGTGTGAGCTGCCGCCTTCAACAGCTTTGTGTCACGGTGCTTCGCATACTTAAAAGCCAAACAGCCCTATTGATTTGTTTGCTTTTCTCTATCTCTCTGACATTCTCTGCTCCTGACGCGCACTCCTTTGAAGAGGAACATATGTTTGCATTCTTTTAATTGTGAGACGGAACTGTCATCTCTGTCTTGTCATGGAGCACAGTTTAAACTTTTGAAAAAGAGACAAATGTTTGTTTGCAGTGTTTGAATAACGTTCCTGTCTCTCTACAACCTCCTGTGTTTCTGCGCAAATCTGTGACCCAAGCATGACAATATAAAAATAACCATATAAACATATGGTTTCTACTTCGCGGATTTTCTTATTTCGCGGGTGGCTCTGGAACGCAACCCCCACGATGGAGGAGGGATTACTGTATTTGGAATATCATTTTGTATATTTTGTTAATTATTTGTCTTTTTTGTTATAGTTTTATCATATTATGTTTTTATTAATAGTGTGTTAATTCCTTTGCCGTTTTATGTTATGTTGGATGTTTTAGTTTTAGTTAACTTGCCTGTTTCCTTGAAGTGGAGGCTAAGGAGGTGGGGCCACCTGATGATGCAGCTGGGAACTGGCCCAGTTATATAAAAGGAGAAGCTTTAGTTTGTAGTGAAACTTCAGCAGTGCATTTTGCTGGTTTTGTGCTTCTTGTTTGGATCTTTACACTTCTTGTATCTTTGACCCCTGCTCTTGGTAAAGTACTACCTTTGTTTTGTCATAATGGATTTGTTTGCTGTAGGTTTTTGCTTTTTTTTTGTCTCATTCTTCTCTGCCTTATGTTTTCTTCTTCTTTATTTTGAATACTTTAAATAAATTATTGAATTATAAAAAAACTTGTATTACGTTGTTTTGGGTCTGGAATTTGACAGGGATCCTCCAGCTTTTTTTAATAATGTTTTAAGGCAGGGCTTCTTAAACTTTTTTTCTTTCGACCCAATCTTTCTCTTCTTAGTGTCTTCGAGATCCAGTCCATGACAATCATGTCGAGAGATTCCCCTTCGTAGGGGCCGTGCGGAATCCCCACCACTGACATTCATAGCGGGGGAGAATTACTGCCATACACGACCCATTCTCATTAAAATCAATGGAGAGATGTGACCCAATGGAGGCTACCCATTGTTTAAGTTACTGTGTTTTAAGGAATTTTTGAAATTCTAATGCCATTTCCCTATTTTGGGTCCAGGCAGGGCTGTCTTTTCAGTTGGGGCTTGGGTGCCTGGGGTATTGGCAATCTAGTGAGCTTAGACTTAAAAATAATTATAATAATAAGTCTTTACATTTATTGGCACTTTTCCTCACTTCTAGCACTTTGCATGCAGAGTGCGGAGCAACTTCAACCACCACCAATGTTCAGCGTCCACCTGGATGATGTAACGTCAGTCATTTTGTGCCAGTACACTCACCACACATTGCTGTTAGGGGTGAGAGACAGTTAGCCAATTAGAGATAGGGTTGTAATTAGGGGGCCAAAATAACTGGGCTATGGTGGGCAGTTTAGCCAGGATATTGGGATATACCCTACTCATTACGAAGGATGCCCTAGGATCTTTTATGACCGCAGAAAGTCATCTCATCACTGCACTGGAGCACTAGGATCTACATTCAGACCTCAGGCTAGATGCCCCCTGCTAGCCTCACCAACAAATTTTCCAGCAGTAACCCAAGCTTATCCTGGTTGGTCACCCATCAAAGCACTAGAAAGGCCGACCATGCTTAGGATTAGTTGAATTACCTGTTTTGAAGGATATGTGGTATGGTTGAAAATAGTAAAAGTCTGGCCTTTGTGTGCTTTTTTGGCAGTCTACAACCATTTTTACATTTTGCTTCAGCAAGAAATCACAACAGGGACAAAGTCCATACTGTGCAGAGCTATTGCTCACTATTCCTGTGGCAAGACTAATCAAAAAGAATTATTTCAGGGTGTTATGTGCTTGTTCATGTGCCAGTGGAATTGTCATAAGCCAAGACACACCTGTTATGAAATGACTGATTTAATATTGTGGGAACTAGCAGCACTCCTGCCGCCCCAATCACGACACAGACAGGCAGTGACACGAGTTCTAGCATAGCACACGTTTATTTACAAGTGGGGAAGTGCTTTTGGCTCACTCCACACAGCATCACAGTACAATGCAGCAACTCAATTCCTTTTCTGTCTCTCCTTTCTGCCTCCACTCCTCCATGGGCACGCTTCATCCGTCTTCTTCCCAACTGTGGCTCTATGAGTAAAGCAAGGAGGCTTCTTTTAAGATGATCCTGGGAGTGTCCCAGGTAGCTTGTTAATCAGACCTGAAATCACTCCTAGGTGTGGTGAAAGCCCAATGTAGGGCTCTGCAGCTCCCCCTGGTGGTTCACACGAAACCCAACAAGGCTGTGCCAAACTCCAACTTTTAGTGTGCACTACTGGAATGTGTGATGCCATAACCGCCCAGTATGGCTGCCCCCTAGCGTCCCAGAGAAGGTAGTGCCTTGTAGATGCTCGTTCCTCAGTTTCGTCCATCCTGCTGGCATCCGGGCCAGATAATGGCTGTGTCCACCCGTCACAATATGTAGTGCCAAATTGTCACAGTAATTAGCACTGCTGCTTCCCAGCTTCCGAGTTTGGCTCAGTCGCTATCTGTGTGGACTTTATATATTTTACATATTTGTTATGTCTGCTTAAGCTTTTTCCAGAAATTCATTTCTTTGTTTTATTCCAAATCCATAACTCCTAAAGTTTAGAATGGATGAGGAAGTTCTGGTGCGACTAAATGCAGAGGTGTGCATAAATGTACCGTTTACTGTACCCTCTACTGGAGAAGCACCTTGTCCATGTGTCACTACTTAGATATCTTTGAGCCCCAAACCAAATTGCCAAATTTCCCCCTTGGGATAAATAAAGATCTATCTATCTATCTATCTATCTATCTATCTATCTATCTATCTATCTATCTATCTATCTATCTATCTATCTATCTATCACATATGAGCATCAGAGGGTCACCTTCTGGGTTTATCTGAGGTAAGCAATACCACCCCAGAATGAGAGAGGGTGCTATCACTAATGTTTTTGTCTCTCTCTGTTCCCACAGCTCTGAGAAGACACCAAATGAAAGGAACTGACCCTTCTCCTTCTAGTCAAAGGACTCTAAATTGAGTTGCTCTTGGGAAAAGGCTTCTTATTTGGATGTAAACTCAGTACAGGATAAAGGTCCACCCCAGACCTGACCGATTAGCAGAGTGTTTTTGTTTAGTTTTGTGCCATTAATCATGATTTCTGTTTCAACTGCCACTATAATTGAACAGGGCAACCCAGTTGGCACCCCAACATTTATTTTGGATCTTGTATCATTCCTTACTGGACCACAATATCTATCTATCTATCTATCTATCTATCTATCTATCTATCTATCTATCTATCTATCTATCTATCTATCTATCTATCTATCTATCTATCTATCTATCTATCTATCTATCTACTTTCCCATTTCACAACCTCCCATGTAAAGGATGGCTATGAACCTGGCATATCCCAGTCAGTAAGAGACAGCTCTTCCACTTGAACTATCGGAATCCCATCCGGTCCAAGTGAACATGTGGGCTTCTGAGTTCTGCTGCACCTTTGAGAGTATCATACTACAAAGCAGCAGACTTCCTGCCACTGAATTTCTGCCCCTTGTGACACCAGGGCTGGCTCCTGCCTTGAATCTGATGCTGCTGCTATAGGTTAAGACCCCCTACAGCCCTGAACTGGAATTTTCACATATGAATTTGCCTACTTTTTTATGGCACTGCTAAATTCAGATATTATGATGTCACAAGATTAGTTGACTAGATTTCACCTGTATGCAGCTAAGGTGTTTGTTGTGACTTCAGTGACATCTGTCCCCAGGAAGACCTTCAGTTGGTGAGAAGAGCTCTTAAAAATAACTACACCTGAGAGCAAAAACATTCAGAAAGAGTCTTGGTCGAACTTACTGAAGAACACTAATCAGGGAAGTGGAGAGGGTTGTTCCCAAAGATTAGTAAATTAACATTAAACAAAAAATGGGTACAACTGTGAACTGGTGTGGAGCTGGGAGCGCTCAAAATCTGAGGGTCTGTTTGGAAAGCTCAATAGACAGGAAGATCATTATGGTAAAGAAATTACAGTGCTTAATGACTGAAATGTGAGACAACAGTTACTGCAAGGGTATCTAAAAATCAGAACTTCATTAAAGAGTACATTTATATTAGCAAATGTTTATTTTCCAGACATATCTGTGTAAAACGATTTACAGATTAGGTCAACGTAATCAAGTAAACATCTGTTATGGGACTCTTCTGATTGAAGCATTGAAAGACTAGGTTACAAAAATTGACCAAAACAAGTGAAAAATGCTCTAGACCTTACAGGTAAGCAACCATTAAACCAATTCAAGCACAAGACCGGTTAACCTTACCTTAGCTGTAGAAGAACCTCACATTAGAGTATCAACATTAAAGCTGTTGCTGAAAGAGAAACTTGACACCGTGCCGAGTGGCACTTGCAGGGATGTGTCACAAAATGCAGTTACTATTTTATTCATTAAAAATTGTTAAGATAAAAAATAAAACGAACTGACAAGGTTTGGGCTTCCAGATTCAAAATATCCCATTTGGTGAATCGATGTACATAAAGTTTAGTAAAGTGAGCAAAGACTCCACTAACTTTACCGTTAAACTCAATAACAGTTTTTCTTCTGCGTCACGATTGACAGAAAGCAATTACTGTGACAATCCTCTTGATGATTTCTAAAAGTAATGTGACCAAGGGTGGAGAGATTGGTTGAAATTGGCTGGATGTCACTTCTGGAACTGAAAAGTAAGTGGACCAATAACCACCTCTCTTGTCTCTTTCTAAGCCTGCACTTGTGGTTCCTAACTAGCAATCTCACTGGATTCAGATGATCCCATCCATGACCATATAGTACTTTACTTAACTTTTTTGTTGTATTTGTCGAATATTTTGATGCTGGTTTACTGTGACGCGAAACACCATTGCTGCCAGGATTGCTATAGGTGCATGTACTGTACTCACTCTTGTTGTGAGATCTTGTGAACCATACATATGCTTCCTGCTTGTAGAAGCTTTCAAATACAATTTCTAATACCTTACTTTTTGGAATCTTGCTACATATTATGTATACTCTCTTAGTTTCGGTTATAGAAAGAATTGCACCTGATTGGGAATAAGTATGAACGTGGTTAAGGGGAATAGAATCTTTGACTCTTCCACTTAAAAAAATGAAAACAAAATGCCTTGAGTGTTCTTCATAAACCCCATTTACAGAATAACTGGTCATGTGAAGTGGCAGAAAATTTTTAAGTTTGACATTAGATGTAAGTGTACCAAGACTCAAGTGAGAAAAAGACTTCCTCACAGTCATAGTTCTCCATTGGTTAAACTTTCTAAGATGTTTATTTGCATTCCTGGGTACCAGTCAGAGTGAATCTTGAGGGGAGCATAAATTGAATGCAGATTACACTTGTTGCATTACCAGATTTCATGAAGAAAGTACTTCATTGCTGAGGGCGATAATCAGCGGGTGGAAACTGCAGCAGATCTCAAAAGGAGTGAGACTGCGATGGAAAAGATACCCCCACTGATAAAATCCCGATTTGTCACTTATGCAACAGGGTTTTCCTTCTTCTCCAATGACTGATGTTTGTTTTTTAATCTCGGTGCAGAGTCAGGATTTAGGCTCATTGCTAGTTTGCCCCATGCAAATAATAAAGCTGATAACTCAATCTTAAAAATAAACACCACTCTGTATGTATAGAGAGTAGATTAAAAAATATAAAAGTCGGTATCCTTCACAAAATCAAAAAATGTGGCCCAGAAGTTTACGGCCACTGTTCACAAAGAGTCCCGATCCAACCTGAGTGAGGTTCAGTCATGGGGAGCTTCTCATATTGAAGACCTATGCTGTTCACTAACAGGAATAACTGGTTGAGCCATGAATTAAAAATTTGGTTTTAACTGGAGGCAATGAATGAGCAGCTATAAATCTACAAAAAAGAAAAAGACCCAGTAATCAAATACTGTGGTTACTCAGGCCAAGAACAAAGAAAAATGAGGAAAAAAGTCAAAGAAAAGTTAGAATCAAAAACACCATAAGTGTAATCCTCAGGAATGCTACAAATTGGGCATAAATGGAAATAAAATTGAAGCATCATTTCTAACTTGGAAAGGGCATGGTCTGATGTCACCAGCAATATGAGAGCTGTCAAGGGGCATAGCTGTCCAACAATCAGTCCATTTACAGAATCCATATAATCACATTTTAGGCTGGTAGGCTGTTGGTACTGTCCCTCTGCCCAAACGTAGTGAAGGAAGTCTCCTGTGTCCAGATAATAACTTGTCCATACGGGATGTTTCATCAGACGTGTAGCACACTCTACAAGGTGATAAAAGCACGGGCCTTCAGGGAGTTCAGCCTGTTTATCTGTCATTTAAATACGTTTTTCTTGTGTTCTTTCCTTGTTTCCTCATAGTGAGAGCAAATGCTAAACAGGTTTGCATTTCATTGCAGAGAGGGCACAGCCAAAATAGAAGAAGTACCAGAAGCAGATACCAATTTAAAAAAATAGACATTTTTCCTTCAAGTTATGCTCAACCAGAAAATGTTTTTCTTTTATATACCGTATATACTCGCGTTTAAGTTCTCCCGCATATAAGTCAAGGCTTGATTTTACCGTATAATTGACAGCATTTTATAATGTTGGTCGTATAAGTCGAATGCAGAAAACTCACACTATTGGTCCAAGAGATTATGAAATGCTAACGCCCAACTGAGAGAGTAACCACGGAGCACACTGCCTTTTTTTTCTATGTATTGTGCCTACATGACCACACGGTAATACCCAAACTATTCCAAAGCGATGTTTGTCTGTTTTGTGTTTTTTATATCTCGCACCCTCATACACCTTTATCGTAAGAGCATCCCTTATCTACGATGGAGCATTCAATCAGAAGAAAATATGAAGCTGGTTTTAAATTGAAATTCGTTAAAGTGGCAAATGAAAATTCGATGTGTCTGAGAAACTGGTGCATGATTGGAGGAAACAAGAAGATGTAAAAAAAATGTAAGTGTCGTATTTTTGAGTGTCGGGGTCTGATTTTATGATTGATTTTTCAGAATTCAAGACCGATACGGTATTATTTACCCCCATTAATTTCTAGTAATGACTGAAAAAAATAATTTAATCACAACTTTCATACATAATAGAGACAACAAACTTTCTGATAGAATAGATGTCTTTGACAACCAAACACCAGAAAATAATATCAAAAACTCCATGAAAGAAATCTCAGGTTAGTCAAGTCGCATAATCCATATGTCAAGTCATCAAGTTGTATGGTCACAATGCCCCCAAAACACATGTATTATGATGCCAAAATGTTGTTAAATAAACCACTTTCAGAAAATGCTGTTGTGAACAAAAATGAAACAAGCATTTGAACTGAAGACCCGCCTCCCCGACTCATTCATTGGTCAGGAATCCAGCCCAGGAACATCTTAGTCTTGAGCAAACAATGCACTACACGTGATAGCAACAAAAAGCAAGCACTGAGAGATACTAAAACAAAAAAATGAAAAGTTATGGAAATGCGAGTGAAAACGTTATCACAAAGAGAATCTGTATCATAATTTTTATATCTGAGATGCTTCAACAAGCAGAAGATCAATTTGCTGATGCATTTTCACAGCCTGCTGATGAATAATCCAGAAGCATTCCAGTTGCAACTCACCACTTCTTCTTCCTCTTCATCTTTTTCGATGTCTATGTGGGAGTTGATGTGCTTCATAAAATGTTTCCCTTCAGATCTTCCTTTACTTCATCAATCCATCTCCTCTTTTCATCTCCCTCACTTTCTCTTCCCCTGTATTTCCATTCCTATCACTCTTTTGCCCACATATTCCTTGTCTCTCCTCATCACATGTCCATACCACTTCAGCCTACTTCCCTGTACTTTCTTAGATATCTCTCCCACTTTTGTTGTACCTCTGATAGTCTCATTTATTGTTCTGTATATCTTATAACTCACACACATCCATCTGTACATTCTCATATCTGCCACATCTAACATCTGAAGTTTTGTTTTTTTCATTTACAAATTCTATCCATCCATCCATCCATTTTCCAACCCGCTGAATCCGAACACAGGGTCACGGAGGTCTGCTGGAGCCAATCCCAGCCAACACAGGGCACAAGGCAGGAACCAATCCCGGGCAGGGTGCCAACCCACCGCAGGACACACACACAAACACACCCACACACCAAGCACACACTAGGGCCAATTTAGAATCGCCAATCCACCTAACCTGCATGTCTTTGGACTGTGGGAGGAAACCGGAGCGCCCGGAGGAAACCCACGCAGACACGGGGAGAACATGCAAACTCCACGCTGGGAGGACCCGGGAAGCGAACCCAGGGCCCCAGATCTCCCAACTGCGAGGCAGCAGCGCTACCCACTGCGCCACCGTGCCGCCCTACAAATTCTATTCTGTTTTTTATTTTATTTTATTGGACTTCAGCCGTCTGTTTTCAAGTCAGCTTAATTGCAGGGCTATAGCATCGGGTGCAAGGCAGGTAGGTGCCAAGCCTGTATGTCTAAGGATGTACGGTGTATGGTTTTCTTTTTCTTAATCCAGTTCAGTGTTAGCCATGGGACAAGGCAAGAGCCAACCCCGAACGGGGGAATCGATGACAGAAAATATCATTTAGACACTTTGACATTTTATTTTTACCAAATAAAACAAAATAAAAAGAAGCCTATAGGATGAAGGGATAATTCGTTTTAGTAGCTGTACTGTACATCAAGGCTAAGTAAATGCTGCGTTTTTTTTTTCCTGTTAAATGTACTATATTATAGAACACACACACAAAAAAAAAAGCAAAACGTGTAGTAGGTGCTGTAGAATATTTAATTGTCAAAAAAGAAATATAGCCAGAATGATAAAAAAGAAATGATGTTTAAATGTAAAAACCGTGTCCTTGATGAAGGTAATCCAACAGCTGCCTTTTGGCAATAGCTTCAGTATTCTTCATGTATTAATTATTGGCATACAATAGCCACGTTACTAAATTAAATTAACAGCTTTATAGGAGACCGTACACTTTTTCTTATTTTAGAATCGCCGTGCTGCTGCAAACAGAATACAAGAATTCTGAATGTTTCGTGGTTTTCAATTAATATTTTGTGCCTGTGTGTGTGTTTGAAGCCAATTTTTTGGTTTGGAAGACAAAACAGAAAGACCGAGAGATTAACAGATTTATCTAAAGGCTAAACACGCTTTTAAGCCTGCTCTGAAACAGCACTTTAAACACATGATCGGGGCGGGGGGGGGGGGGGGGGGGGGGGAATCATAGCGCACTATTGGCCCGCAGCCACAAAAATGCTAACAGATCAGAAGTAGCGCTATGAATGGATGCCTTCTGGACTGGGCTGGAGGTGAAGGAGAAAGTATCACACTCTCCTTGTCAGCTGCAAGGGTAATTACTGCTGGCTGAAATTACTCAACATTTGTTTATAAGCTCCCTAGAGCACGCCGTAAATAGATTGTCTGTTATAGTCCAATCACATTAAAACCCAGCTCCTCACAAACCGCTACCTCCTGTTTGCTGTAAGCTAGATGGAGCAAGCCTGCTGCTCACTTATTGAGCAGCCTCGCACCTAAGAGCCGTGTTAAATGTGATTGTTTTTCATTAGCTACATCCTGTCCAATACTTCATTTGTACTTTGTAATTACGGAATAGTGCCGCGCTGCGTCACCTTCAATAGAAAAACGGGCGCTCACTCAAATCTCTTTTCTTCTTCCTTGGCGACTCTCTCTCTCTTTTTTCTTTTTTTTTTTCTATTTCTCCAGGACGCAATCCTTGCTGCTGCTTTTTCATTCTTTCCATATCATTTTTAATAAGTGAGCTTCGTTCAACCCCTCGTACCTGAAATACAGTAAGCGGTCTTGAACATCTTTCTTTCTTTCTTTCTTTCTTTCTTTCTTTCTTTCTTTCTTTCTTTCTTTCTCTGGTTAGATCTTTTGCACGCAAACACGTCGGTTTGAAATTGATTTCTCAAGCATTCCCGTCTTCCCCTAACACAGATTCTGCCGTATAGAGAAACGGTAATGAATAAATAAGAACAGATTGCCGGGAATCAAGTAAAGCTTCTTAATGCATTCAGTGGATCAGAGGGTTCCTGTCAAAAATGGACATTCTAGCATACTTGACCCATAAAAATGAATTCCTGGCTCCTGCCCAGAGACGGAATTGAGTTATTTATCCTGTTGTAATCAGACCTTTATTTATGCAATAACTGACAGAGTACAAAATGGGTTTCAAACAATATAATTCAACGCTTTTTTTTAAAGATTATTTTTAAATTGATTTGCGTTAAGTGGCGATCGGTGGGTCCGTTATATTTAGTCCGGGCACACAGCTAAGCATTATAAGGAGCAGTGACTTTGCAGACAGCTAATTCAACCATCAAATAAAATCTTTGCTTTATATAGCGGCATTAAGACCCTTACAAAAAAAGATTACTAAATCTAGGCACACTTATTCCATGGGCGGTGTTGGGGACTGCCAATTCCACACTCCCCACCCCCAACCAACGGATTGCACCGTATTACTAAAATAAATCTCCAACAAAGAGTAGTTTTTTTTTTCCACAGAAATACTTTTTTGGCCGCAGCTAATCTAAATAAGGTAATAATCAACAATAAAATATTTAAATTCTCCCTCCACTCTTAAAAATAAAGGTGCCAGAGAGGCTCTTCAAAGTGATGCCATGGGGAACCATTTTTTGGCTTACCATTCTCATGAAGGGTTACAGAAAGATCCTTTATTTATTAGATCATGAATAGATTATACAGTAGCAGAACGATACCTGAATTTGAAAGGACTTTAAAAGATGTCTTTGCTACACAGAATCTCCGGCAAAGTTCACATTTTCTTAATCTGTTACCCGACTATACATTAAAGATGTATTATTTTTCCACGTATTAGAAACCTTAAGAAAGCTCAAATAACCAACTTCATATGTAAAGCACTCTACACAGAATAAAATGGTTATTTATCAATAGATGGCTCTAATATAAAACCACACAACCCAGTAGAGTAGTATTGAGAGTCTACCTCGCAATCACCTTTCTCCTGTGCGTTGCCTACCCGATTCATGTCATGTACTGTTTCATATTTAGCTTAAGGCGTGTCACTTATACTTTTTTTTTGTTTTTAATATTTTACTTTTTTATCTGTCAGCCGCTCATCAGCAGTCAGTCCGAGCACATGAAACGACTCAGCTTTTGTCAGAATGCGCTGAGGGGCGGCGGCCTGAGCAAACAACCACTGTCACACCTCACACACACCACCACCAGGACAAAAATGTAATACACGAAAATATTATCTGCGATGAGGTAAATTAAAAATGTTCGGTCATATCATCAATCCAATTGTTTTCGAAACCCAAGTATCCGAAACAGAGCCGCAGTGAAGCTTGAGCCTAACCCAAGAAGCACATGGCTGGGCCAGGCCGCCAGTACGTCACTCAAATACACACACACACACACATTAGGGGCCAATTTAGCATCGCCAGTCTGCCTAAAATGCATTTCTTTCAAAATAGTTGGCCCAATCGCAGAACACCTGAATAGTATGCTATGCATACATTTTCTAACTTGTTAAATATGATGTCTATTTTGCCATAAGCCCACAATCTAAAAAAAAACATTTCAGTATTGTTAACGGTACTTGTATACGTTTCCCATAATTTCGGTGTTTCGCACTCGTGGGGGAAATGCCTGATATGCTTAGCAGTTGAAAACGCCCCCCCCCCCCCCCCCCCCCCCTTAAAAAAAAGACCTGGCAGTGACTCGCTGGATGAGAAACCCTTTTTTACTTTACATTGTAACTTAAAATTACGAAATGCGATATCTCACTGGGATATAACATAAATATGTAAGTGCAACATTATTTGTGATTCTTCTGTTCCCCCATCCTAATCACTAAACTCCGCCCGTGCCTTCTTCTAACTTGCAGATTCATTTGGGGGCTTCGGGCCCGTCGCGACTGTACTTGAGACAGCCCATTAAAACACCAAATTACCTGCGCAGGCGCGTCTTTGGGGTGTGAAGGAATGTAACTGGATTTCTTGTCATTTTACCACATCGTGTCCTGTGTTAACATATATATACATTTTTTTTTAAATATAACGGGTTTCAGACGGAACGAGCCTGCTGTGAAAAGCACCCACCCTAACATCCAGACGCCTGATCAGTCGACCGGCTAAGAGGGACGCTGCTGCACTGTGTGCATTGTGCTGGTTTACGTTTGCGTTCCGAGAGCTCGGTAGGAATGAGTTGTGTGGGGAACGAAGACAAGCAGATGACGTCAGTCCCATTAGTGCCAAAAATCAAAATTGAATTATAATACGGCGCAGCGACAGGGTGCAACGGCAATAAACAATAAGTCAATTTAAGTGAATACACAGTTGGATTTGAAGCAGAAATATCAGATCTTTACATCAATGTATGTACTGTACCAGTCAAATGGGGCAGCAGAAGGATCAGTAGCATTGAATCAATAGTGCAGACTGACTGGGCCATCACACGCTCAAATTCACACATGTAGACGCCACACAGACTTGTGAGGCACTAACAGCGGCGCCACCATTCAGTCCGACAAACAGCTGAGTGCAATGAATATCAGGGAAAAAACAATTCAAAAGTGCATTAAAAATAAAAAAAATGCAGATTATCAGAAAGACCTGGGAAGTATAGTTAAAAGACATAATACATCCATAAATATATTATTGAACCCTTTTAATCTAATCCAGTTCAGAGTCAGGGGAGATGGAGCCATTCCAGATCAAGGCGGGACTCATCCCCAGACGGGATGCCAGTTCAGTACAGAAACTAACAACCAGCGTGGTAAATCAGATCGAAAAATTAGTTAATGATGTTCTGGTTTGTTGTAAATCAATATTTATTAATATATTTTAAAAATACACAAATCAAATGTTGCTTATTACACTCCTCATATCCACCATGATGAAGTAAATTGCGTCCCATTTATGGTTCATGCATGATACAAAATAAAAAGTTGTATCGTTAAAATTTCACATCTAAAAAAATGAAGGCTCCCAAGTGGTTCTTCAGAACCATGATGGCATAATTAAACCATTTTTGGGTTCCAAAAGAATCATTCTCATGAAGTTATCAGAAAGGACCTTGTATTTAAATCTGGAACAGGTTCCATAAACAGTCAAGAATAGCACAATAACAGATTTATAAAATACCAGAGGGTTTCTGATTTTAAAAAAGATTCCCGCTGCCTTCACAGGCTAATTTTAGGTTTGCCTACTATACTTTACAGATTTCTGTTTTAGGAATCTTTTTAAAGCCCAAAGAACAAATTTCATATTAAAACATTCTTTATCAAGTGGTAGTTTAAGCAAGGATCCACACAACCCAGTGATGTGCCATTAAAGATCCGTCATTTTCAAGTGTGTACAGCGTTCTTTTTTACCATGTCGACAGGAACAGTTCAGATTTTTTCCTTTTGCTCCCAGGAAACCAGTCAGCTAGAATCCTATGTGTTTGTATCCTGCGATCGTCGGCTTCACATGTCCTCCTAATAATGGCAGCCATAGAGGTGACTCTGTGCAAATAAGGGCTTATAGCTACTGGACATCTATCATATCTCTACTGTGCAATATTAGACCGACCTAATGGGCACTTTCAGCTTCATTATGGTATTAATTCACAAAATTTCTGAAGTGATTTCATTTGTAAAGTGACAAAGGCTGACTGCACTGGAGACAAAGTGCTTTACAACCCACCCTAAACCCTCGGTTATCCTTATAGTTACTGTTTTCATTAAAAAGATATGGGGGGGGGGGGGGGTTAGGGTGTCAAACATTTTTGATTCCACTTGACATACAATAGGACTTTGTGTTTCAAGGATTACTCCTATTGTTGTCAGCAAGGTGCAGCATGGTGGCACAGTGGTTAGTGCTGCTACCTCACAGCTCCAGGTTCTAGGGTAAATCCCCCATATCTGTGCAGCTCCTGTCTGATTTCAGCCAAATCCCAAAGATGTGGGATTTTTTTAAACTAATTTTAATTAGAAGCAGATAATATTCAATACAATCATACTTTACAAAGCAAAAGTTTACCCCCACCTAAGAAACAGAGAGGAGAGCCAACAAACAAAGTTGCTCTTTAAAAGCAGCAAGAAAGAAAGAGTATCCTTTTCCTCAAAATGGAAGCTGATTCTAAAATTTTATTGATTAGATCCTGCCATATTAAAAAAAATAAGTCGGACAGATCCTCTAAGTGAGAATTTGGGACTAGGGAATTTTAAACAAGCCAGTCAGTGTTTGTGGGTGTGTTAGTGAGTGTGTGGTGCTACGGACTGGCACCCCATTCAGAGATGGACCATATATGTGCCTAGCACTGCAAGAACAGGCTCCCAGTGGAATAAGCAGGTATGATAGCACATATTGTCACACATGCACATGATCTGAGGTATGCAATACCCCACCAGAATGAGAGAGGGCACTGTCACTAACAGCCATGTCTCTTTTTGTTTCCCTCACAGTGCAAAGAAGATGGCAAATGAGGGCAATTAAGAATTAAGACAGAGAAGTCCCACCCCATCTGGCCTGAACAGTATGAAAAGCGGAAGTCTCCGGAAGGTGGCATCACTTTCTGGACCAGAGCAATGACCAATATGGAGCTCCTCAAAGCCTTTAAAGAGAGTCATTTCCAAGCTGTTTTCAAGGCGATTGCCTGCATTTCAGTTGTTGTGGCGTTGAGCACTTCTTTCTTTTACTTTAATCTATTTTTGTTCTGTACATTAAATGGAGCAGCCCAGTTGGCATCCCAACTTTTCTTCGGGACTGTTGTCAAGCTCGTCTCAGATTGTATTGAACATATATTTTTTTGATTTGATACACTATATTAATCTGAGGGGAAATTTTCTATTAGCATGACCTTTGGAGGTCAGAGTGCAAGGTCAGCCATTACGCAATTTTCAGGTTAAGGGCCCTGCTCAAGGATCCCTTGTGAAAGTAATGGGACTTGAACTGGCAACCTTGCATAAACTAGCACAGATCCTTAGCCTCAGGCCCACCCTAATACAGTATATATATATATATATATATATATATATATATATATCCATCCATCCATCCATTTTCCAACCCGCTGAATCCGAACACAGGGTCACGGGGGTCTGCTGGAGCCAATCCCAGCCAACAAAGGGCACAAGGCAGGAAACAATCCTAGGCAGGGTGCCAACCCACCGCAGATATATATATATATATATATATATATATATATATATATATATATATAAAATTCAATGTCTGTCTGTCTGTCTGCTTTTTATGAGAGAACTACTTAACGGATTTAGATTGGGTTTTTTTTCTATAATTTGCTTGAACAATGTGGTTGATTTTGCATCTTCTCTCATCACGCTAAGTATTATAGTTCGCTTGCAGGAGCAATATATTCACACTAATCCGAGACAGGGGCTGCAGGCCAAGGGCAGGGGGAAGCGTGACGTCAGGAATGGGGACCTGGGCAGGGCCCTCCTCACTGATGCGCCAGCTTCTGTTCGAATCATTCTGCCTTTTGTGATGTGTTGGAGCGTACCCTGCCTCTGCTTAGCTAGCTATACCTGTTTGTTCATTGATTTTAAAAGTTTGTCCTGTTTCACTACTACACGGGCAGAGCTGCGGGGGACGACCAGTATATATATGTATAATATATATTTATATACTGTATATATATACTGTATATATCATGAAGTGAATAGACCATAAAACCAAAAGGAGGTTTGGGGCAGCCACCCGTATACTTGAAAAAGGCTGCAAATACAAAGATTAAGTAACACAGAAGTGTACAGGTTGAGTCCAACAACAGAACTGAGTACAAATGTAGGATGACTGGCTTTTAAAACAGGTTGGCGGAAGTGGCATCATCTGGGGGCTGGAACCGGAAGTGACATCATCGGCGCAACTGGAAGTGACATTGTTGGAATCAGGCAGAATTTTCCATGTCTGGTCTGCAGAAATGAAAGAGAAAGGTTTACTGCACCCCTGCCAGCCCCTGGCCTGGCGTGGAATTACCTTCTTTTTGGTCCTTCTAGCTGCCTCCATGCGCAGGTGTGTGACAATATATATATATATATATATATATATATATATTATATATATATATATATATATATATATATATATAGTTATCGGTATAATCTTGGGACAATCACAGGAAAGATAATTATGGCACCAGCCAGGTGATCTCTGTTTAATCAGAAACGCAAATAACATTGAACAATAACAATAAGCTTGCCAACAAGCAACTGCAGGCAAAGCAGCCTAGAGAGTTTGTCTGCACAATGAATTATGGAGCTCCGTGTCTACTCTTGTCATGGATCCAACTGATCACACACATCTGGTGGAGCATCAGAATATACAGGTCCAGGCCCAGAAGGGGTGAGTGTTGTGGAATATTATACACATGTTTGCTGAGATATTTGACTCCAATGTCCACAGACAAAGCCTAATATAGTGTTCCGGAATTCACCCAATCTAATTATGAACGTATATTGCTATAAAACTTTCAGAGTCAAAACATGAACACAGTGACAATGGCCTTTCATAGGACAGATTGATATTAATGTCAAATACGGAACTGTTTTCACAAACAGGACTGGATATTGTTTTGTTGCCATCAGAAGTATGTGACAAAGGCCACATACATTTTAAGCAAAGGATGCCAAGCACTACCAGGATAGACTCCATCTCCTTGTGACCTTGAATTGGGTTGAATGATTTTCCAAATGCTATGTTATGTACATGACATGCCATTTCAGGTCCTTGAAACTACAAGGCCATATCAACATTTAAAGGACATGAGATTACAGAGTGGCACCAGTATGCCAGTACTTTAGCTAAGGATTAGTTTCAATGGTTGTATCCAGAGTTAAACAGTGCTGTAGACCTTGTGCAGCTATTGAAGGATTAGTTTGTGTAATATTCAACCTTTAATAACCTCTGATATGAGTGTTTTGCATTAGTTTAATTTAATCACTTGGTGCAGTGTCAGTTTGTTGGATGGAAGTCAACATCTAGATGCCACCCCTATTCCAATATTTATACAGTGTGGCAAAGAAACAAAAGGAGGATAAAGTGTGCTTGGAGCACTAGTGTTGCTGGCCCGACTGGGAATAATTAGCTGCACGCATACTGTGTACAGTGGAGGGTTTAATTAGTTTGTTCTAATTGATTGTTTAATTGCCGCTCAGTGCCAAATGGGCAGAAGAAACTGGCTTCATGGCAGATGTTTGTTTATATTTGTTTCTGTGCCGAATGAGGATGGGTCTTACTGTTTCAATAAAGTGGAAACTGTGCCAAGGACTAATGCAGAGTGGTCTGGCACCCAAGGGGATGAAGGTTAAACCAAGGGGCTGCCAGTTTTGTTTTCTGGCTGTGACTAACCGTATGACCCTTAGTGAGCCCTTTTACTGGTCTTTACTCCAGTTGTTTAAAAAAGATGTAAACAGTTACACTAATATTTACAATGGTGTAAAATAAAATAATGTCTCTTTAAACATATTTAACATATAATTCCACTAACAAAGCAACATTTTGGGCAAATCAATGGTATTTTTAAGATAATATTTTATAGAAAATAAAGGATTAAATTACTGAGGGCTGCACATTGTTTGTTAATTGATGCCTAGGAGTGTTTCCTGCCTTTGTGCCTTATTGTATGACTGGACAGAAGTATACTGTATGTCCTACCTACCACCAGACAGTCAAACTAAACTCATCACACAACCACATTTTAAACAGAAGCCTCCTCATTGTGGCCATTTTATCTCCTTTAATCATCATCACTGGTTTAATGGTCACTTTCCAGGTGAAATATTTTATATCCTTTTAGTAAATATACTGAATGTTTTAATTTGTATGTAGTATTAAACTCATCAACGTAAACATTCATTCAGTTGAAGTACCTGGATGATGGTGCAATGGTTAGCGCTGCTCCCTCATAAGTCCAGCATTGTGTATCTGAATTTCACATCCGGGTGTTGTCTGTGGTGAGTTTGCATGCTATCCTCATGTACATACAGGGCAGATTAATTGACAAGTTTAAACAAGTTAGGAAATATTCACGTTCTGTAACATTCAGGCATGTTCAAGGGCAGTGCAGGCACTGGACTGGAGTGCCTTCAGTGGACTGGGTTCAATAGGCGGGTTCTACAACCTTCTCAGTCTGTTTCAGGGTTGTGGGGAGCAAAGGTTATCTCACTGAGATTGGGTAAAAGGCTAAAAACACAGCTGGACAGGACTCTAGTCAATCACAAGGACCACTCTCAGACACACACACACACACACACACACACACTGCATATTCACACACAGTGACACTTTACATTTGGCAATTAACATAACCTAAATAAATATATTACCTTTGTAATTAATTTTTTATTTCCTTGAGCACGTCTGGCTATAGTAATTTTCATAAAGTGAGACTTGTAAAGCTCTTCAGTTATGACAAATATTACTGAAAAACAGAAGTGAAAGGCAAACTTTATTACAGCAACAGGACCATTATGGATACGAGGTGAATGTGACACACTGATAGAAAATTAAAGCGTGAGCAGATTTTCAAAGTGCCCAAACCAGGACACTTGTGTAGCTGATATGTCCATGCGTAAAGCCCATCCTCCAATTGTTTAATGCCTGCTTTATCTTACACTTTCACAAATGAACATACAGTATATGAATCCCACACAGTGGAAACAAATAAATGACAGTACTGTCTGTTTTTGTCTGCTCCCTTGGTCTTGCTGTTCACATTTAACACCAGTTCTTAATTCTTCTTTCCCTGTGGAGGTTTGACCGCGCTGTTATACAGTATATTATATCAACTGGGATCTGGCACTTGGGTGGGCACTTGGAGTTTTGTATATGATGTTCTAAATATATTGTGAGGATGTTTGTTTTGGAGGGACTGTGTTTGAGCCTGGAACAGGGGAGAGTCCCGAGGCTTTGGAAAACATCTTGCATCACCCCAGTCCCAAACGTATCACGTCCTAGTGAGCTGAATGACTTCAGGCCTGTCGCTCTGACATCACATGTGATGAAGACCATGGAGCGGCTGCTGCTTCATCACCTAAGGCCCACAGGTCCCGCCATGCCCTCGACCCTCTGCAGTTCGCATACCAGGAGAAGGTGGGAGCGGAGGATGCCATCATCTACATGCCACACTGATCCCTCTTCCACTTGGACAGAGGCAGTGGATGCAGTAAGAATTATGTTTCTGGACTTCTCTAGTGCCTTCAAACCCATCCAACTTCTGCTCTTATGGACAAGCTGACAGATGATGGGAAGTAGAGTAGATTCATACCTGGTGGCATGGATCGTGGACTATGTTACAGACAGACCTCAGTATGTGCGTCTCAGGAACTGCACGTCTGACATTGTGGTCAGCAACACAGGAGCACCACAGGGGACTATGTTTTTTCCGGTCCTGTTTAGCCTATATACATCGGACTTCCAATACAACTCGGAAGTCCTGCCACGTGCAAAAGTTCGCTGACAACACTGCTATTGTGGGCTGCATCAGTAGTGGGCAGGAGGAGAAGTATAGGAACCTAATCAGGACTTTGTTAAATGGTGCGACTCAAACCACCTACAACTGAACACCAGCAAAACCAAGGAGATTGTGGTGGATTTTAGGAGGACCAGGCCCTCATGGACCCCCGTGATCATCAGAGGTGACTGTATGCAGAGGGTGCAGACCTATAAATACCTGGGAGTGCAGCTAGATGATAAATTGAACTGGACTGACAATACTGATGCTCTGTGTAAGAAAGGACAGAACCGACTATACTTCCTTAGAAGGCTGGCGTCCTTCAACATCTGTAATAAGATGCTGCAGATGTTCTATCAGACGGTTGTGGCGAGTGCCCTCTTCTATGCAGTGGTGTGCTGGGGAGGCAGCATAAAGAAGAGGGACGGCTCACACCTGGACAAACTGGTGAGGAAGGCAGGGCTCTATTGTAGGCACGGAGCTGGACAGTTTGACATCTGTGGCAGAGCGACGGGCACTGGCAGGCCTCCTGTCAATCATGGAGAATCCCACTAAGCAGTATCATCTCCAGACACAGGAGCAGCTTCAGTGACAGACTGCATGTCACTGTCTGCTCCACTGACAGACTGAGGAGATCGTTCCTCCTCCACACTATTCGACTCTTCAATTCCACCCAGGGGGGTAAACATTAACATTATGCAAAGTTATTGTTTGTTATACCTGCATTTGTATCATTCTTTAATTTAATATTGTTTTTTTTATTCAGTATGCTGCTGCTGGAGTATGTGAATTTCCCCTTGGATTAATAAAGTACTGTATCTATCTATCTATCTATCTATCTATCTATCTATCTATCTATCTATCTATCTATATATCTATCTATCTATCTATCTATCTATCTATCTATCTATCTATCTATCTATCTATCTATTATTTAGATGGGCAGTCTGTTAAGTCAGGGGTTATCCCTGATATTCTTCAGTTACTTTATCAGGACTCATTGCCTGAAAATCTGGACTTTCCCTTATGCATCTTGCCACCTAGTAAATTTATAGTGACGAGTGATATACTGAATCGTGATAATGTGCAGTGTGAAGGCAAGAGGAATGTGGGAATAAATAGCCCTCAGGGGACCAGCTCCTTCCCCTGCTGTTCCCCTTTAATCCCAATCAGAGAAGGTACTCCAAATATATCCATCTGGGACATCAGTCCATCTTCCTGGGGCTTCCCGTCCGGGAAAAGAATCATCCTTTCCTTCTTCTGGAATGTCCGTCCCTCCATCTGGAGAGTCTTGTTTGGGTACGGCGACTTTTTCTTTCTCAGCCAGGATGCCTGTCTGTCCACTTGGGGCCTCTCGTCTGAGTAAGGGACCTTCCCCTCTCCTGGTTGGGATGCCCATCCATCCCCGTGTGGCAATTACAGCAGATAATGGAGCTGTGAGCTTGGTTTAGCATAAGGTAAATAGTATTGACAAGAAATGTTTATTTGCTATGTGCACAGCGACTTACATGCCATAGTGCAGTGGACAGTGGACCACCTTTTGGTTTGCTTGCTTGCATTTTATACTTGTATGGTTAGTATGGTCATTTATCTTACCTGTTACTAATTAAAGTATCGGGAGGAAGATGCACGCAGTGGTGTCTGTGTGCGCCTCGCTGGACTTGCTGATAAGATAATGTAAGTATCTTCTTATCCCACAAATGCAGTCTGTTGGTGTTTCATTAAATTGTGTTGAGAGGAACTGCTTGCTGTCGGTAGCGTCTATGTGAAATATAACAAATATAACAAACTATACAATGTTGATGTAATGCTCGTCAAGGTAAAACTAAAACAGTTAGTCGTAGTTTCTAGTCGAACAAAACAGTTCTTTGTTTTAAGTTAGACAAGTTTGGAAATTTGCCAATGTTTTTCAGTGGGAAATTTTCATATCTCAACAAAAACTGAATTGTTTGACAAATTTCCTTGAAGAAAAAGTGGGCCACACTTTTAATACAATTGGTCCACAAGTGGGCTGAGTTGTTTCATGTGGACAGTCAGACAGACAATGGCTATCACAATAGGGGTTTCGCACCATTATATGTGGAACCCACCTAATTTTGAGTGTGACCAGCAATATAAAGGTGTCTTGCCTGTGACTGCTTCTTTTTTTTTCTTGATCCCAAAGTTCCAGCCCCTTGTGACCCCTAATTGGATTAAGCGAGTATGAGAATGTCTGTTTATGTAGATGTTTTGCAATTAGTATTCTGTGACAGGGTGACACAGTGCAGTCTGCCTCACAGCATCCTGAATAGGAATTCCACAGGATGGCACTGTCTGGCTGAAGGTGGCACATTACCTATGTGTCACAGTGTTTTGTTTTTTTTCTAGGTATCCTGGTTTTCCTCCCATACATTAATGGAAGTGGTGACTGTCAACTGGGCCTGTGTGAGTGTTGGTGTGTGGATTAGTGTACCCTGGAGACTGGCATTTCATTCCAGGGCTATTTTGTGCCTTGTGCCCAATGATGTCAGTATAGGCTGACAGCCCGTCTGTATCTTTGATTTGGATTGAGAGGGTTTGGGAATGCTAAGCTCCACTATAATAAATTTAATGACAACTGTATGGCCTACAGTATCCTTTATATTATATTAAGTCATAAAAAATGAACAATAATGAAGTAAGTTATTTGTTGCAGGGTATTAAGTGATATTAAGACATGACAGCTGGCTACTCACCAAGGCACATTGAAGGATGGATAGTGCCGCGTTCATAAGTCGTCACATTCATTCTAAGAACCTCATTTCGCTTTGCCTTAGCTAGATTCTTTTTCATATATATTCCTAGAAAACTACTGTGAATTAACCTAAGTGAGTCATATGTGAACAAATTTGGAGTATTAAGTGTCCTAAGAAACTGAATCCAGAAATTCCCGAGTATTAACCTTCTAGCAATTTAACACAAAATGTCAAGACAGCATACGCATTTGAACATTTCATGAAGTTCACTTTTGTAAAGTTAGATATTAAGAAAATAATTGTACTCTTCTATGGAAGCCATTTTCATACAATATGCACAATAAAAGATGTACCTAACATTTACTGTACATTCATATTTTTATTTATTTGGCAGATGCTTTTATCCAAAGAAATTTACAAAAAGGTTAACCAAATCCAGTAAACCTCAATCAGGGGACTGTTTAGGAACAAGTGTTATAGGATAAGGTTACAAAATTGATCATCGAAAGTGAAGAGCTCAGAACCAAACAGAGCAACACAATACTAGCTACGCATTCCTTAGTTACAAGAACCTGTCAAAGCCATTATTAGTTAGACAGATTCACAGAACAAGAAAGTCTTCAGCCACTTCTTAAACAAAGTGATGGTTTTAGCAGTTTAGATAGAGGTGGGAAGCTCATTCCACCAGCCAGGAGGTACGTGTGAAAAGTATGGATTGAGATTTGATGCAAGTCAGTGGTGGGGTCATCAGACGCAATTCACTAGCAGACCTGAGTGGGCGAGAAGGGGCAGAAGACCTCATGAGAATCTCCATGTATATTAGTGCAGACCCACTGATTACTCTGTAGGCCAGCATCAAGGATTTGAACGTAATGTGTACTGCTAATTAAAGCCAACATATTGATCTGAAAACAGGAGTGACATGTGCCCACCCCTACTGGTTGAATACAAGACATCCCACTGCATTTTGAATCTTCTGCATCAGCTTGGTAGTGCATGTAGAGAGTTACAGTAGACAAGACCAATGCCTGGACCAGAGGTTGTGCTGCACACTCCATTAAATTTTGCCTGATCCTGCAGATATTATAGGGCGTGAATCTGCACGAACGAGAGACAGAGTGTAGAGTTTTCAAATCAGTGTGTAACACTAACCTGGGCTTCCTCTCTCTAACTTGCACAAATGTGGTATATTTATTTTATATCAAATTTATTTAACACTAGGATATTGACTGCTATGCCATCTTATATGGGTGGAGCGTGTCAATGTGGTATGTCATGTGATTTCTTGGTCACATGACTGGCAGCAGGAACATTATGGCTGTGTCCATGAAAAAAATACCACAAAAGATGGCACAACAGTCATATCACTGTCCAAGCAATAACATTATTAAATAATGGAGAAAACCAGGCATAAAAATTGTTAAAATAGCCCTAGTTACAAGTTCATTTCTCACTAAATGTTCAATCAAAATGGATCAGGAAAGAACCATAAACCCAGAGATGCACAAAGATCGAAATCATTTTTTGTCAGAAAAAGGGGGAATCAAGAATTGTAGTCAAGAGTTCAACAAAATAAGTTGTAAACCAGAAAATCACTAAAGTAACAATTGCCAAGTATTTTAACAAGCTTTTAATTCAAACTCTGATACAAGTAAAGGATGCACTGATGTTTATATGGTGTTGATAACATCACACGTTGCTTAGCCCTTGAGAATTCTGTGACTCATAGCCCTGGCAGCCATCAGTGCCACTGTCAGGATAAAGTGACATCCTCAAGAGAAGAAAAATAGCTTATCGTCATAATAGTGAACATAAATAACTTCATTGGGGAGACTTAGATCACAAAATAAATGTCACAAAATGAATTCCTTGGGTGTTAAAAACCTCATGAAGGATGCATAAGTTGGCCCAAACGTTTCAAGAAGCGCCCTAGGAGGAGGTTGGTAGCATGCGCTGATAGTGACACCATGAGACAAACAACCTGGATTGGGACCCAAGTGCAGTGGGTGAACCTCAGCACCACACTGGAACAGGTGTGAGGTTTTATTTTTACAGTGGCACCAACCCCCAAGTTTTCCCTGTAAATTGGAGGACCCATTTGCCGGGCCGGATGCAGATTATAAATAAATAAACAAACACCCAATCACAACACTAAGTCAACACAGTATTATTACTAGAACATGCTTGAGGAATTTCTAGTCTAATCCTAGTTTTAAAGTCACTAAGAGGAGGATGAGTAACCTGTGACACTCGATCAAGTGTTACAGATCATCTGTCATCCAGTTCTCTTATAATTCACAAAAATATGAGCCCTGCAGAAAGTGAAACCAATTCCAGCATCCAAAGTGAACATTTTAAAGTGGAACAGAAACAATGCCTTGTCACTTGCATGATAGCAATGAGAGATCATCGTAGGTGCTGACATGGCTCTCACATGTTGAGGAACCAAGAAATTCCAAGAGAGTCGCAAAAGTTTATGGGTAATTCTGGTAATCTTTTTCAAAAACGTTAATGTAATAAAACTGCAGCAGGGCTTAGCCATGTTCTGAATTGATGTTGAACAGCAAGCACTGAAGCACTCATTTCGAACAGTGCTCTTCAGTGTGAAGGTGGCAATAACCCTTATACTTGAGAGTCTGTTACACTAATGGTGAATTGTTTTTGCATTAGGTAGTTACAGTTCCATGAGACATAAATTGTTGTTCTTCTTTTATTAAGCAACAGAAGATTTTGTATTTCACAGCCCTGCAGTCAGTATGAATCCCTAGGAAACTACAATTTTATTTATGAATATCAAACTTGGGAGCATTTAAACTAAACTTTTTTGCTTTTCATGTAATGGCAGCTTGGGACCAAAATCTTTATGGTTCCTCAACCAATTCTAGCAGCGGAGGCAAAATGTTTAAGCATCCTTATTTCATTTCACCGTCGAAAGTTCCTTGGTTATTACAAACTGTCCCTGGAGGGAATTTTTAAACTTCTTCTGCCGCCACTGTTTTCGGTTCTGTCTAAAGTTAATTGACAGTCAACAGACATATACAGAAAAAAAAGCACTTAGCTAAAAACCAGAGAAATACATTAAAATAAAGGGATTGTGTCGTCTGGAGGGAACCGTTACCAGAGCCAATCCTAAATTCTGACAGGCTGCACCCTGAAACTTGGTTTTCTGGGTATGAAATGTTGAATCTAAAAATTCATCTGATGTAGATGGAAAAGGCGTTACATTTAAAAGTGAATGAGATAATGAATGCAAAGACAGAAGAGAAATGTATGGGCAAAGATGAGCCATCTGACAGTTTTTCAAAAGCCTTATTCTAGCTGTGAGGTTTCCTTTATTATTTTTATTTTTTTACTGCCTGTTCTATACAATTGATGTTCTATATTTTGACATTGCTGAAGTAAAAAATGATAACTGCTCTTAAGTACTAAGAAAGGATAAAAGGAAGCAAGATTCTGCTAAAGAAGGCATTAAAATTTTTAAGAGAGGCAACACCATGGAGACTGTCCATATAAATAGTCATGAAATGAGAAGTTTCTGATTCGTATTGAAGTAGAAAAATACTCAGAGAAAGGCCAGGAGGCCAGGACTAAATAATCCTTGACTTAACGTCCAATCTGAATCCCATATTAGCTGCAGAGATTTTAATGTAAATATGCCATTACACTGTCATTACAGTGATCAGGCTGCATGGCTTACAGGTCACATCTCAGCCACTGTTAATTTTGCAGGCAAAAGCTTTTTTTCTCTTGAAATGTTAATAACTTTCTATTAGTTAATGTAGCGTGACTAAAATTCAGATTAGATATAATTCATTTTAATATCTGTGACTGCCCTTCCCTGATCATTTAGCAATGGTTTCCAGCTGAATACAAGATGCTAAATTGGACTCATTTACATAGCACTGGTAAAGCAACGCTTGTCTTACAATTTAGCCGTCCTGAAATCAATGAATTTTTCATTGCTGTTACCGAGATTAAGACAGTAGGCAAAATGTTTTCCATTCAGACTTTGTGTTGGTCATTCTGAGCCCATTTTGTGTAAACGCATTGCAAATGAAATTGTAACAGTATACCAGTGGTGGTCTCTTTTTATCAGGCTACATTGTACATCCCTTTAAGGAGGTTGCCACGACCGTCATGAACATGCACATACAGTCGTAAATAAGGAGCTGCATTTCCCATTCTGCTTGCCATTCTGCTATCTGCAAATGACGGAGATAACAGCAGGCTGTGTGTTTTTGGCACGGCAAGTTGAACAGCTGCTACCGACTCACAGTGACAGTAACAAGTCTGCTTGTATGCTTTCCCCTGGGAAACACTTGCTAGTCCATTACAAGGCTTCAAAATTCAGATTTTGAAAACGCAAAGAAGATGGGTCTTGTGATCACTTCAGTGAATAGGAGTATTGTGAATGCCTTTGAATTTGCTAAAAGTCCAGATTTGTTAAGGTGCATTTGGTAGATGCCGTTATCCAATGTGATTTCTAAGACAAGAAGACATTATAAATGTTTATATATATTTTTACATTTGGAGTGAAGTGACTCTGTCAGGGCCATAGAGTGAGTTGGAGGAGGTTGGACTGGCACTCATCTAGCTAGCTATTATACTTTGTTAGACCCCAATGCTAACCACCCAGAACAACAATCATCTTATGAAGTACTTTTCTGTAGTGAATGCCATTCCAAGAGGCCTCACAACCAGGGGTGCAACAAGCTGTTTTGAAGGGGTATGTAAGATTTGTTTATAGACTTCCTGTTTTGCATGCATTTTATAAAGCATCTACTTGTTATAAAAAATTCAGGGTGAATTATAGGCTGAAACATAGACAGTAATCCAATAACATCAACAACAAATACAATTATAAAACTGGAAAAGCATAGAAGACACAGACATGGAAAAATGTTTAATACGGCAATAGGACTGCAAATATAGAGTCTAAACGCATTGATAAAGGCTAAATTCATTGGGTTTATATTAAAATGTATGTTAACACTACAGAAAATATAGTCTTCTGTTGTTCAATGCCATCTCTGACTTGAGTGATTAATCGTGTTAATCAATGAAATTCAGCAATGCATTTTTTGCAGTGAATACTCTGAGAACTTGTGTACCAAATTTTTTCCGATAATGCTTTTCTTTTAAATTCACCATGCAGATGATTTAGATGAATATTTTTTTCTAAGCGTCCCCTGATGCCCTACAAGAGCTGTAAAAGCCATATGCAGAACTTTCATGCAGGCTTACTACAGGACTTCAGCCTTGTCTGCTTCAGGCGTTCATGATGTCATGACCCTATCCAGCCAGATTTGCACTCACTTGCATTTAAATAAAAAAAGGTTTACATTAGCTGACCATAATGAGAATATTATGAATACTGCCACCAGATATATAACACTGATCATTTGAGCTGCCAGCACAGCACTGCATGGCTAATATGCATGTATAATTAGCCATGTGCTGCCCTTATGAGTCAAAACAAGCATTAAAAGAACACTCCTCCTCGTCGAGTTAGAATGACACTCTGTGACATAATAATAACAAAAGATTTATTACTATTTACAAGGCATGTAGATTCTGTTCGGCACCATCAATGCTCTGGCTCAGTGCAGCACTCAGACCTGTGTCCGAGGCATTGGTCTGGAGAACAAAAGGAGAAGTCAGGATTTCTCAGTATAGATGCCGAAGTAAGGGCCTCTTTTAAGTCACAAAATGCAAGTTCCGTTTTCTCGTCCCATACCACATTGAAAGGGGCCCTTTTCTTTGTAAGGTTGGTCAAGGGTTTAGCCCTTTCCAAAAGACGAGGTACAAACTAACGGTAGTAACTCGCTAATCTGAGAAAAGACTGTACTTGCCGCTTGGTTATCAGACGGAGCCAGTTCAGAATGGCATCAACTTTGGAACACTGTGTTCTAACCATCCCCCTGCCCACCAGATAGCCTAAATAGTTGGCCTCATTTAACCCAAAGAAACACTTTGTAGTGTTAATCCGTAACCCGGCTCTAGCTAGCGTCAGCAAAATGGTGTAGACTTACAGTATGTGTTCTTCCCATGTGCCAGAAAATATGATCACATCTTCTAAGTAGGCAGCACTATAGGCATTGTGACGGTTTAGCACTCTATCTACCTGACATTGGAAGGTCGCTGGTGCCCTGTACAATCCAAATGGGAGTACCTTGTACTGCCAGTGTCCACTAGGGGTGCTAAATGCTGTTTTCTCTTTTGTGGACTCCGTATCCCTTCGTCATGTCAAAAATAGTCAAATACTGTGCATTCCCTAGCCTCTCAAGGAGTTCATCTACTCAGGGCATTGGGTATGTGTTGAATTTGGAGACCTGGTTGAGACGTTGGAAATCAATAGGACTGAACCAAGAACTGTGGCTTTCTTCACTTACATCTAGATACAGCATCCGCCTGATCTCCAACTCCACTTCAGCACATTTTGCTTCCGGGAGGTGATAGGGGCATTCCCTGATGACCACCCCCAGGTCTGTCACAATGTCATGCTGAATCAGTGCAGTGCGGCCAGGTAGCTCGCTAACCAGTTTCAGGACTGACAGGATGGCTGATTTTCACTCTAGCTCAAACCCTGGCGTACACAAGTTCTCCGCTCGGTTTTGCAAACTGGCGACACCCAGCGTCAAAGCAGTGCTTTTGTTCCAGTGTGGTTTCCCTTTCTTTTTAAGATCCACAACCCTGACACGACTTTATCATATACACTGAAATTAACCACATATTGTTTATTAGTTTAAGGCATCTGATTGTAATTAACCTGTAACAGTATAATGGTCCACGGAATAGCCAAATTATTCCAAATACCATAGCTGCTTTAGCATTGTTACTCTCACTGCACCTTCTTCTTCTTCTTCTTTCAGCTGCTGCTGTTAGGGGTTGCCACAGCAGATCATCTTTTTCCATATTACTCTCACTGCACCACTTGGAGTATTTATATCACTGTATCTGAGTGTGGAATCACAGCTCTACAGCAGCTGATTGGAAAGAGAATTATCAGTATACAGCATCTAGCACACGCTGCCTCGGCCATGCTGTGTATTGAACTGCTCTCATATGACAAACGCTTCAAAGCCTTTCCTGTACTGACCTTGCAGTTCAGAAACAGTTTCATCCCAAGAACTATTAATGCAGTCAATCAGTCCATCAAGTGCTCCTAGTACAATTGTTTGTACTTATAAGTACAATTACGTCACTGTAAACTTGCGATATCATTTTTAAGATGAAATGCAGCAAAATATGTTTATTATATTATACAGATAAAAATTTAACTTCATTTAAATAATCTATATTGTTAATAATTAAACATGTGAGGACATGATGGTGCAGCGTTAGCTAGTTCAAGGATTGTTCCTGCCTCGCGCTGTATTCTTGCTAGGACTGTAGCGACATTGGAAGGATAGATGGACAGAATAATTAAACATGTACTATGAAGATATTTCAATGTTCCTTAAAAGTTCTGAAGAATCAGCATTCTCAGCTTACAGATGGCTTTATCTATTACAGAGCTGATTGTGTGGCGATTGTGTATTTGGAGAAAGAAAAGGAAGGACAGGAATTGGGGGTTAGTACATTGGAAAGAGACAGTACTGCTGCAATAAATTATTTCACCAAAGGTCATGCACGGCGCAGCAAGCATCTTGCGTGAGGCAGGAACAATCTCTGGACAAGACGCCAGCTCGTCACTATCACTGCGCCACCGTGTTCCCATGTTTATTACACGCTTTAATTCCTATCATCATGAAAATGATATCAAGTATACATCTCAGTATTTAAATTATTCAGAGAGCTGTAATGGATTCTGTGTCCTGTCGGAGGAAGAGAAAGCCCATTTAAGAAGCACATAGTGATTCACAAACATAGAGCACATAGAAGGACAAATACAAAACAAAGCATTTAACGTGCTACTTTAGTTACGATAGGATTTGAGAAACTAGTAAATTAAACGATTTTAAGATGAAGTTTATGATGTTCTACTTTAATGACAAAATAAACTACTTGATTAAAGTGGACATTTTTGAGAATAAAGTTGACATTTCAAGCTTTTTTCCCACTGTGTCCCTATTTTTTTTTCTTTTCTCTGTACCCTGATAAGCTTTCATATGACAGTCAGACATTGAGCTACGACTCACCTTTTCACGGCGACTTTGATATCTTTTTTATTTCGGGCACTGTGCGACTTTGTGAACTTGAGCTTTCCAGTTTCTCCGACACTCTATGTTACTCGATCAACTTCCTTTTGTTGTTTATACCACTGCTTAAACCAACAAATAGTATGTTTTTCCTTGCCTCCACTTGGTATTCGCTGAAATTCTTCTGTTTTCCCCCGTGCTTTTTCCATTGCCTTTTCACAGAACACTGTGCTTAAGGGCTATTTATATTGATTTCCATATTCAAAGAGGCATAATTCTGGGAGGAGTTTGGAGAGTGGGCAGCAGGCGCGTGCATGTGCGTTACTTTTCACGCTGACCGGAATTTCTGTAGCGGAAGAATGTGGAAGTTGGCGATCACACAGATTTATGCATCTGGATTTTTTTGTGCGTACGAATATTTCTGCTTTTGGCCGTACACTATTTTTTTAGTGTGAATTCTATGCACGGTGTTATGCATGAGGCACCTGGTCTGTAAGGACCTCCTCCAGGATTCCCACTCGAAAAATGACCTACTAGTTCCTGTGTGATATTCTTTGAATTAGCCATGTGCAGGGGAATGGCTTCGGGGAATCAAGTAGCGTAATCCACCATAACTAATATATATTTGTGGCCTTTTGCCGAGGGTTCCAGGGGGCCAACAAGATTGATACAGGGAATATCAATTAAAGGAAGAGGAATAAGAGGAGCGCGGTCCCCATGGGGTATCTGGCGGAGTTGACATTCTGGACAGGAATAGCAAAAGCGTCAGACCTCCTCATTTATTCCAAGCCAAAAGAATCAGAGTTTAATTCTCTCCAGTGTTTTTTCGGTGCCTAGGAGATGAGAATGCACTAGTTCACAAACCTCCTGTTGAAAGGTTCACGGGACTAGTAACAATGTCCTCACCTCCCCCTCGTGCTCCACTACTTGATACAACAGATTATTATTTACTACAAAGTAGGGTCCTTATGGTAGGAAATTTTGTGTGGGTTGCCTATCAATCGAAACTATTGCATTTCTAACAAACTTTAAGGAATCATTATTCCATTGTTCTCGTTTAAAAGATGAGGGTGTAGATCTAAACTGGGAGTCTAGAGTACACAAAGGACCCTTGCTGACCTCAAGGGGCAGGGTCTTGACCCTAGCAAACTCATCCTCGTGAGCATCAGCGTCATTTTGGTTTGCTGGAATACATGGCGTGGGGGCAGCCGGATCAGAAGAAAGTCTGTCCATTATAAGGCCCAACTTGTTCTTGGGAGTGGTTATTTCCATATTCGCATTTATTCTCAGACCAGTCTCATCCTAATATAACTGGATAAGGAGGGTCAGGCAGCACCACTACTAACAATGTTTTGGTTATGTCCTCCCAGGTTGTAAAACACTTGGCAGACCTTTAATATCTGGTCTCCCCATGTATACACGTCACACTGGTTTTTGTTTTTGGGAATTGTCACAGTAGGATAAAACAGCGGGCACCAACAGAAATGTTAATTCCAGAATCTAGCATCACGGTTACTCGTTGTCCATTCACTAGTACCACTCCTGTGTAAAGGACTGATAGGAAATTAGACAAAGCACAATACCAGTCCATCGGGTCTGCTGACAATGGGCAAGCGGTGATTATGTGTCCCGGCTCCTTACACTTGAGGCAGTGGGGAAAACTGGTCAATTTTTCCTTTGGTATGGCTGGAGGCTTGGGAGGGCTCAGGAGTAGCGACGCATCCCTGTCAGGCTCTGCGAGTGGACCGTTCTGACCCCCCCAACTTGGCGACTGCCAGTTGACACTCAATCACCTCGATGAGGGCATCCATATTTTTATATTGTTTCCTTAAGATCTGCTGGGTGAGGTAATTGGGCATCGCATTGACGAGGGCTTCACAAGCGAGTTTTTCCAAACCATTGTTTATATCTGGCTGTAGCCAGCAGCCCAGTTTGCCCCAGATCTTGAATGCTTGGGCCCTCACTGGCTGGTCTTGATCAGATTTCAAATGCCGCCACTCCTTTGCCTGCTGGCTGAGATGATGCTATAGAGCTTATAAATCTCACCCCTCAAGGTGTTGTAATTGGCAGCCTCCTCCTCAGTAAGATCATAATAAGCCCGCTGTGCATTCGCCTTCAGGTACAGCGTGAGTATGTGGGTCCATTCCGCCTTTGGCCAATGATTTTGGGTGGCTGTATGTTCAAAAATTAATAAGTCTGATTCAATATCATATTCTTCCACTAGCGATACTAATGGAGGAGGGAGAGGCAGCGCAGCCTCCAGCTTTACCACTTCCACTGCTGTGAACTGAGCCTTCGTCTTCGCGAGTTGTGTCTGGGTCTCTCCGAGCTATAGATTCATTGTCTCAATTTTTTTATTTTTAATAAATTTGCAAAAATCTCAAGTAAACTTTTTTCATGTTGTCATTATGGGGTGTTGCGTGTAGAATTCTGAGGAAAAAAATGAATTTAATCCATTTTGGAATAAGGCTGTAACATAACAAAATGTGGAAAAAGTGATGCGCTGTGAATACTTTCCGGATGCACTGCAAATATAAAAAGAACAGAGAGGAAGACAGTATATAAAAAATAATTTGTTCATAAAAACCAGGTCCCTGGATCAGGCACAAAGAAGCTGGGGCCTTTACAACACCCATTGCTATGACTGAATCATTTTGGAAGCGTTATTCCAGATTACTGTATTCTCAGGATAGATTGTACTCGTTGTGCACCAAGTTCTAAGTAATTACCCAAATTATCTGGCTGGTAGACATATTCTTTGTTCTGTTTATTAACGCTGTTTTGTTATCCCTATATATCATTTCTAAGATCTGTTCTCATCCAATTAACTACCTGATACCACCAGGATAGTGAGGAAGTGGAGCCTAGAAGCTGAAATGGTTCTGAATGACTGCTTCAAAGGCCAGACTAGGAAGTGATGTGATAGAAACATAGGGATGATATTGAAAGACTCAGTCACTGCATTGCAGGCTATGTTAACTTCTGTGGATTACTAAGAAGCTAAAAATTCTCCTGAATGAGAAAAAGAGACTATTTAAATAAAGCGAAAAAGGACAAAGAGACACACAGCAAGTGCTGAAGAAGAAGAAGCTGAGTGAAGGAAAGGAAGCTCACAGGGCTAAAATAGAAAAAGAATGTTACTCAGAATAATTTGAAAGTTGTCTGGAATTGACAAGGCATAACTACTAGACTCAAGCAATCCATTGCTCAGGTGCTAGAAGGAGATGTAGACAAAACTAATGCCCCAAACCAATTTTTTTAATTGATCCCCCCACCACCTCCTTCTTCCAGTGAGCAGGTCCTCTTCACCATCCCTACTACATCAACAGCTCCTACTGCTTCAACTGGAATGGTCAGTGACGAGTCCACCTCTAACCATCAGTACAGGCTGTCCATAAGTAAAGTCCAAGGGACGAGACAGCTGAGGAAGAAGCACACAGTAAAAGCTGTAGTACCAGTCAGTCATTAAAACCTTCAGAAAGTATGTCTTGAGCAACTTTGTGGTTTCATCTTCTCCCTGTTCAGTTTGTCACTAAAGCTACAATAAGGGAGGCTGTTGTGGAATCCATCATGCACTGTTCCACTTCCAAAGAAGGACGGTGTCTCTTCACCTAGTAACTAGAGACCAGTAGTACTTACATTTAACATCATGAAGACCTTGGAGAGGCTGGTCCTGGACTGTATGAACCCTCTTGTGGTAGACCACCTGGACCCATTGCAGTTTGCCTATCAGACAAAGGTTGGATTGGTGGATGCAAATTTATCTGCTCCTACATGGCTTATTTTACCCTGGACAAAGCTAGCAGTACTGTGAGGATTATGCCATTTGTTTTCTCCAGTTACTTCCATACCAACCTACCATACCTGTTAAGGGGCAAGCTCAGAGATATGCATGTGGATGAGCCTATGGTGTCCTGGATAATAAACTATCTGTCAGCTAGACCGCAGTTTGTAAGAGTCAAGGACTATCTCTCTGATGTGAACTACACTGGGGCACCACAGTCCTGTTTGCTTTTCTTTTTACTCTGTACACCTCAGACTATAAATTCAATACTAAGTTATGTTGCTTGCAGAAATTCTCAGATGATTCTGCTGTAATGGGGTGCATTGATAAGGAGGATGAGACAGAGTATAGGAGTCAGGTGGAGAAGTTGGTTTGTTGGTGCAGAAAAAATCATCTGCAACTTAACATCAGCAAAACTAAAGAATTGGCTATTGACTTTTGCCACACCAAAAAGCGTGAGTGGATGTGGAGGTGGTGAACTGCTAAAAGTATTTAGGGTTTGACATCAGTGACAGGCTGGACTAATCTCATAACACAGAGGAACTATATAAGAAAGAGAAGAGCAAGCTGTTTTTGTTTAGGAGACTGCATTCCTTTAATGTGGGTAATGACACCGTTCACATCTTCTACACCTCTGTAATAACTAGTGCAATTTTCTACGCTGTGGTGGGTTAGTGTGGTGACATCATGTCAAGAGAGCCCCACTGAATCAGCAAACTAATTAGGTTAGGCTTAGTTATGGGACACACTCAGGACGCTACACCTGGAGGTAACAAAGGACAGAAGGAAAACAAAACTGAGTGCCATTATGAAGAATGCTGCACGTCCTCTCTCTGACCCACTAACACTGAGGACTTTCAGCGAATTAATTATTTTTCAGAAGTTATATACCTGTTTAATGCCTCACTGTGAGTGGGACTGCCAAGTCAAAAATTTGTTTCTTTTTTTGTTAATCTGATGTGTGTTCAGATCAGTGTCTATTTATCTAATCCATCTATTATATAGTGCCTTAGTGATTTTTTTTCAGGTGGGTTGCCAACTGCAGATTAAAAAAGTGCGTTTCATCGGGCATAGCAGGCAGGGCACATCCCATGGGCAGGGGAGAACATGAGTCTTATCTGTATTTGTTTTTTTTTTATCTCACTTTTACACATTTTCTTGTGTAAAAATCACAAAATGGAAACTTTAAACTCTATCTATCTATCTATCTATCTATCTATCTATCTATCTATCTATCTATCTATCTATCTATCTATCTATCTATCTATCTATCTATCTATCTAATCTAGAGTATATTCATCTGCTTGGTAACAATATATATATATATATATATATATATATATATATATATATATATATATATATATATATATATATGTACTTTTGAATTCATACTGCATATCTAGCTGATCATTTGTGTTCTTCAGACCAAAAGAAAGACAGTAAAACAGGTTTAAGCCCGGAGCTCATTGACTGCTGCCCAGTGTGACCTGATACGTGTGCTCTGTCCTTGGGCTGAGATACTGTACAAACAGTGAGGTCTTAGTGGAAGTGATTCTACACTGTTTGTTAATGCTGAGTTCATATCCAAGTTACTGTAAGGTTCTGTGAGAGTTCTTTGGGGATAAACGCTCCAAACACATATGAAATGAATACCACTTTTTAAGGAGTAGCACAAGAAATCATTGGAAAAATAATATCAATATTAATGTGACTGACATGTGTTTTTTGCTCTTTGTACCAGTGTCAGCCTCTGTTTGGTAACTGAAACAGTGTGAAACATTCCTACTACCCAAAGCTTTTTACAGTATAAAAGCTTACTACTTAAGCGCTCATTAGATGCTTTGTTGGGAATTAATTAACATCTCTATAATTGAAATTCCACAATTTAAGCTTTTGATCCATTTTCTGAACTCACTTATGCCATTACTGAATGTCTTTCCTAGAAGCATTGAGATTAAGATTGGAACCCAGTCTAAATGCTGGTCCAACACAGTCTGCACAGACTCATAAAGAATTACAATACGAGCCACCAATTAACCTAACCTGCTTATATGGACACTTAGGAAACTCGCAAACGCTTCTAATGGACTGAGTCTGCCATGACTCAAACCAAACTCCAACCAATGCAAAAAGTAACAATGTGTTAAATCTAATGGCACAAAAGAGAAAAGGATGAATTAATAGATCATTCAAATGAACTGGCATGTTGTGACTTTTACACTCCTGCCTTTACACTCCCTTGTAGTTAATACCACTAGGATTAATTTGGATTTGTTATAACCCTTGTGACTGTGCAGGTCAGCTCCATGCTAACAGGGAGCCACTTAAACCCACCACCACTGATAACATTTCCGAGGGATGAGCCAAGCAAATGAGAACACTTACGCATTGCAATGGGTAGGTGCAGAAGTGCTTTTATTAAAACAATCCTCAAATCTAAACAGTGTTCAAAAGAGCTGCTTGGTGTCTTATTGTGTCTGTGGTTCTCTGTGTAAAAAAAAAAAAACAATGTTTGTGTGAAATGTCCCCTTAACAAGTTTCTAACTGTGTCCCTGTGTTCTTGACGAACTCATTTTAAAGTCACCGTCTTGATCCACTGGACTAATTCCCTTCAGAATTGTAAACACTTCAATCAGGTCTCCTCATAATCTTCTTTTGCTTAAACTGAAAAGGCTCAGCTCTTTTAAACTTTCCTCATAAACCCATGGTCCTGGAATCAGCCTAGTTGCTCTTCTCTGGACTTTTTCTAGTGCTGTTATGTCCTTTTTGCACCCCGAGACCAAAACTGCACACAGGACTCCAGATGAGGCCTCACCAGTGTATTATAAAGCTTGGGCAGAACCTCCTTGGACTTGTACTGTACAGTACGTGCCACAAATCTGCCCAAGCCTGTATGCTGTCCAAGTCCCACTGTAATGATTCAACTAATTCGATATTATCTGCCAGTCCTCCTAGCTTGGTATCATGTGCAAACCTAACCAGCTTGTTACTTATATTCTTACTTTATTTATATACACTAAAAATAGAGAATATTCATACACAAAACACAGTCAGCATATATTGTTCATGAAGCCCAAATCTGAATCTGCACTTGAGTTAAAATTTGAATTGTTTACCATCACTATGTCAATATTTAGGGCCACTTCTAAAAAAAGTTAAAGAGTATTCCACGCAAATTTTTTTTATATATATATGTTATATATAAATGACGTAGATTATATGACATGAGTAATGTGAGATGTACTTTTTTTTTTCTCCATCAATGTTTTTCACATCCGTTGACACTGACTTGTATATCATAAACTTTCTTCTCTCCATTCTGCATCAAAACATGAGATTAAAATTTTTCTTGGCCATCACTACAAACTACATGGGGTAAGTACCATAATAAAAATACAATTTTCTGGTGAAGTATTCCTTTAACTCAAAGGACACTCATTCTAAAACAATAATGATAATAGTGACGGATTTCACTCCTAAACATAATCATTGAGAGAATTTCATTCACTCGGAGGAAAAATTGGAAGTAAATGTTTACCAGGATGTTAACATGCAGGGCTCTTACGAAACTCAAAAAAGGTTTCAACTCAAGAACAATGCACCAAAGCTAGACTGAATCTTACAAACATAAAATAATACTTGTAATGTGTTCTTCATTTACTTACTACTGTATTTTTGATATTTTTAGGTATTATTTTATTGAAATTTGTTAATTATTTTGCCATTTTGTTTTATATTCAAATTACCATTGATAATTTTATTTGTTGTCTCCCCCATGTGGAGCTCAAGGAGGCAGGGCCACCAGCAGGTATTTAAGGGGAAGCTGCACTCACAATGCATTTTCAACATTTTTAGATTTCTGTTTTTTGATTTTGGATAGCTTAACTTTTTAACCCCTACCTTTGACTGATGGTACTGTTTACTCTGGAATTAATTCATTTGTTTGCTTTATGCAAAATGCTTTTTTTCTGTCATGCTTTTTTGCACTTTTTAAAAATTCTTTAATAAATTAATTTATTATAAAGGAACTTTTCAAGCTGAAAGCCTGCCATTCTAGTTTGGAGCTATGCTGCCTTTGGTGGTGAATCCTTCTCTGTGGAGCCAGATCTGGGTGAAGCGCTGGCCTGGCTTGTGTTTTTTTGAGGCCTGCATACTTTTTTGACATTTTTTTTGTGTCAGGATCATAACGGTCTGGACCTAAGACTCACCAACAGACTTAAATCCTGCACTATGCTTAATAATTCAAAAAGAGAGAGCGGAACAGTTAAAACATTCTGCTACTGCTATAATAATAATAAAGTTTATTCAAAAATAGTCAAAAATAAAAATATAATAATTTGTAAATGGAAAATGCAATATACAAAGGGTTGCCTCAGATAGATAACTCAAAAATGAACAAAATCCAATAACAGAAATCAAGCAGCAAAAACCTTTAACAAGCAGATAATTCAAAACCCAATAATTAAAAGAAATCCATTTATCAGTCCATTTTCTTAACCTTCTCATCCAGGCCAGGGTCACTAGACAGCTGCAGTATATCCCAGCAATTTTCAGGTGCAAGGCAGGCATAGCACAAAACCTAGACATGGGGCCAGTCCATCACAGGGTCCAAAATCAAACAGAAAGAGAGATGAACAACCTGAGCCTGAAAGGTAAATATTGAATAAACAGTGGTTTGAGTGTTCTGAATTTATTATGAAGGCTGAGGATGATCCCTTGGCTACGGTATCAGGGTTAAGCACCCCCTAAGGCTCAGTAAATAAGAAACAAGGATCTTAGAGAACTAATATAAATTACAACAACACAATTTGAAAACCAAAACACACAAAATAATAAGTATCAGGATTCAGCAAATAATGAAGAAAATAATGAACTAAAACACCCCCACTTTCTTCAAAATCTATTTTTAGTAATATTTTATTTTCATTGAGGAACCCCAATCTTCAATCTTCAAACATTCAATTAAGGATTGTCCGTTGAACTTATTCTACTCCCAGAAAGCGTTTTGCTATGGGTCTGTCAATTGATCCCTATTGTATCTCAGGTACCTTTTGCATAGATTTTGGAGATTGGCCCCCAGTCTCAGCTTTGTGGTTGTCTATCAGTAAATGTTTCTTGATTGTTTTTCACACTAATATTTGTCCCATTTTTCTCTTACTGGACCTGTTGTCTCCGTAGCTGCAGAGACATTTTTAGTATCTTGCTTAAAATCTGATGTTTCTATCTCTTTTTACATCTTGGCAAGCCTTATTTTTTCCACCTTACTCTCCTACAGCTCTCTGTGGCAGTGTTCAATGGGCCATCCGCTTCACATAGTACAAAATGGCGTGCTGTAGTGGAAATTCTATAGAGGCAGATGGCCGGTAGTTGCTGTTGCTCTCCTATTCCTGTTTCTCAAATCCTGACCAGGTGCGGTCTGGCTTTTAGAATGTGTGTCCCTGCAAGGCCATTTTCATTTTACCTTTATAACATGGCAAATATTACATGTGTGTGTTAAAGATGTATTGTTAGTTAATGCTATCTTTACACTTTTTTTCTTTTAACTGTTGATTTTATGAGAAGCTTGTTGTGCCATTATTTTAATTGCTTATTAATGTTATTTAATCTTAAATTCATATATTTGATAAAAAAAAAAACAATACAAATAAAATAAACAAATATAACAACAGAAAAGATTGCCCAGAAACAGAGCCCCAATAAAATGTTAACATGGAATTTCAGCATTTGGAAATTAGAATTTACAGCTTTGTATGTCAGTAGCAGAATTTTGAATATTATTCTGCATTGGAAATCCTGCAATCTTTTAATCTATGGAAAGCATCTTCATTTACCACCTGCTAAACACGAGATCTTCTACATTTATCAAAAGTATGCATTTTGGGTTAAATATCATGTGCTGAGACTGCCAGCCGGCAAGTCAGTAAGTGACTGCTTTCTGCTGCTCTACAGCCCAGTTATACTAAAGAGACTCCAAAGGAAAAGATAAAGATTTGGTTGTACCAAGTTCTTATCACAGTCACGTAATCATTTTAAAAGGAGAAGATGGGAATTGTGAATATTGCTGTAAAAGAATTTACAGTCAGTTAAATGGTCTTTCCGTGCTATCTTGTATGTGTTATCCCAGCGGTTCTCAAACAGAAGTAACAAAAAAGGGGGCGCGAATGTTGCCACATGTGGCGTAATTTCGCTATTCGTAGGGAAATTTTAAACTTGTAATGGTGTATCCATCCATCCATTTTCCAACCCGCTGAATCCGAACACAGGGTCACGGGGTTCTGCTGGAGCCAATCCCAGCCAACACAGGGCACAAGGCAGGAAACAATCCTGGGCAGAGTGCCAACCCACCGCAGTGTAATGGTGTATCGGCACCAAAAAATATAGGAATAAATTTTATTAGTGTTTCAAAAAACGTTAGAGGGCCGCAATTAAAACTGACGCTGTGTTATCCAATCCTTTATATTATTGTTGATCTAACTTAGGGTTATCGAACAGAACTAATTAAGTAACCAATTAATTTTATTAAGGGTTGCAGACCTCTTGTTCTTAATTTGTTGTTCATTAAAATTTAAAACCCTTAATTGTTCATTTTTTTCAACCAACAGCTAATCAAAAAAGAGACACCAACAGCCACCAGAAACATGATAGTCACCTAAAAGATCCTGCTATCCAAATAAAGTGTATGAAAACACCACATGGTAACTGAATGGTCACACTAGTGCTCCATTGATTGCTGAACTCATACTCTGGTACTATGGAATGTAAAATTACATAAAATAAATTAGACATTAATTTAGATATGGTAGTGCTTTCAGTTCTGGTTTGCTTTTCTTATGTTGGCGCATCACATCATTCACAGATACACAATGTGCAGGAAAAAGTCATGGAACCTTGTACTTCTGACCATCATCATGCAGAACAGCCAATATTCATGGGACATTATTTAAGGCAAATAATACAATACAACTTATATTTTTGCATGGTGCTCTTCACTGAGTGCAGGCGCAAAGTGCTGTGAACAATTCTAAGTTAAAATACAAGTACATATTATACTAATAAGTAAATAATTGATGAACTATGGCCAGGTGACGACAGTGGAGATTAAAATTGTAAAACAGAAAGTCAAAAATAAAGTCACAGTCCTGGAGACCTTGGCCAAGTAGCTGCCCATCCTCTCCTGGGCATTGTACAGTGAAGTCTGTGCTGGCCATTCAATCTGATAAGAGAATATTTCTATTCGATGATTCCAACACCAAGTACCACATCCAGATATTGAGAAAAGAAACAGACTAGAGAAGGGTTAGCAATGGTTTAAAAATAAGTGATCGTTGTCTTCCCTGTCACAAACTATTTCTGTAGCTGTAGTGAGTTAAGAACTCTGGACAGTCAGAAGCAGGACATTAGGCATAAGTATAAGGCAGTGTTTCCCTCTGTTATGTTTCAACCAGGGTATTCACTGACTTATCTTTATTTTACTCTATTTTGTCATCTTGATTAATTATGATGCATTATTTTTATGTGTTCTGTTAATTATGAAAATTTTGTTAATTTATTATTTACTATTTTTGTATTATGTTCTCCTGCTTTCCTTATAATTTTTAGGTGGATCCCCCTAAGAGCTAGGGCCACCGTGACGTCACAGATAAGGACCACTCTCAGCATATATATTGGGAGAATAGGTAGTGGATCCTTCAGTGGTCCACTGTCGTTAAACGTGTTTATGCAACTGTGATAATCAGTTGTCTCTTTTTGGCTATTGATTATTGAATTATGTTTGGGACTTGTTTGGTTTCTTTTTACTTTTTACACATTTTTGCCTTTTTATTTGCATCTTCTTCCCTTTTTGTTTTCCTTTGATTTTAAAAACTTAATGTGGGTCATGTCTTATCAAGCCTGAGGTTTTACGTTTCCTATCCCTATAAAGGTAGTTATGCATATTTTCATATATTTTCAGACATTTAAGGAAGTATATGGAATTTAGGAAGCCAGACTTCCTTTTGTACCTGTGTAGGCTAAAGCCTTGCCTGAAGTTTGCTAGCAGGCTGCCTGGTGCGAGGCTAATTTCCAGACATTTCAGTGAAGATTTTCACCCAGCTTGTGGATCTTTTAGAGGCCTCACCTCCTTTTTGTTTTTTGAGTGCTCTCAAATCATAACACCATCTTTCTAACATGGAGGCTGTTGTTATCATGGTATCAACACACCCCAGCATCACTAAGATCAAGGTAAGAACTAACAGCTGCATGAAGCTCATACTGAAACATTATTTCGAAAAGTCTCTGCTCTCTTTCTTGAAGATTTGTCAGGGGATGTGCTTTCCTTCAAGCATATAGCCATATCCAGCCTGGAAAGAACTGTATTCTGGCTGTAATAGTATTTTTTCATAAACCTAGTAACTGAGGGCATCCTTATTCTCAAATAAAATTAACAAACTGATCTCCTGAAATTGTGCAATTGCGTTGTGCTTAAAAGAGGAGATGTACTGTGCTGGAGATGACTGCCCACAGGCAGGCCAAAGAAGTTGGAGATGGTGACAGATGAGATGACAAGAATGAGTATGCCAATGCAGGAAAGAGATATTGAGGGCAACCAGGCAACCTTGGTAAAAAGAATACAGGTAAGAGGAGAATGCTCCATTTGTAGGACAAGGTCATCAGTCAAGTCTCTCAGGGGTCTTGCCTTAGAATGCTACCTTTTCTGACTTATATTAATGACATTAACTTTGGAGTAGTTAGTCAACTTGTGAAATTCACAGATGATACTAAAAATGGAGGAATGGCAGACACCAAGGAGACAGCAGAAAATTACAAAAGACTTGGACAAACTTAAGACATGGGCAAACACTTGGAAAATGCAGTTTAATACAGAAACGTGGAAAGTGCTACATTAGAACATTAGAACAATCTACACGAGAACAGGCCATTCAGCCCAACAAAGCTTGCCAGTCCTATCCAATTCATTCTTCCAAACTAACATTAAATCTAGTCCTACTGTCTAACACACTACTTTGCAGCTTATTCCATGTGTCTGTGGTTCCTGTGTAAAGAAAAACTTCATAATGAAATTTACTCTTAACAAGTTTCCAACTGTGTCCCGTGTTCTTGATGAACTTATTTTAGAGTAGCAGTCTTGATCCACTGGACTAATTCCTTTCATAATATAAAGCACTTCAGTCACGTCTCCTCCTTATCTTCATTTACTTAAACTGTAAAGGCTCATCTCTTTTAATCTCTCTTCATAACTCATCCCCTATAGCCCTGGAATCAACCTAGTTGCTCTTCTCTGGACCTTTTCTAGTGCTGCTATGTTCTTTTTGTAGCCTGGAGATGAAAACTGCACACAGGACTCCAGATGAGGCCTCACCAGTGTGTTATAAAGCTTGAGCAGAACCTCCTTGGACTTGTAATCCACACATCAGGGCGCTATACAACCGAATATTCTGTTATCCTTCTTAATGGCTTCTGAACACTGTCTAGCAGTTGATAGTCTCGGGTCCACTATGACTACTGAATCCTTCTCGTTAGGTGTACTTTTGATTTTCAGACATCCCATTATGTATTCAAGCCTGTATGCTGTCCAAATTCCGCTATAATGATTAAACGGATTCCAGATCAGCTGCCAATCCACCTATCTTGGTATCATCTGCAAACTTAACCAGCTTGTTACTTACATTCCTATCTAAATTATTTATATATATATATATATATATATATATATATATATATATATATATATATATATATATTAAAAATAGCAGCAGACCTAGCAATGACCCCCCATAGAACACCACTTTTAACGCCAACCAATTCTTATAGGGATAATCACACAATAACCCTCTGCTTCCTGTGCCTGAGCCAATTGTGAACTCATCTACAAACAACACCCTGAACTCTCACTTATTTTAGTTGTGAGCAAAAGGAATGTCACTTATAAATACAAGATGGGAAACATTGTGCTGAAGGAAACAACCTCTGAAATGGATTTAGGGGTTTACTTTTGAGACATTTTCATCATTTAAGCAATGCAAAGAAGTTATTAAAAAGAAAAATTACATTTCAGGTTATATTGTAAAGACTGTTGAATTTAAGTCAAGATACATTATGCTCAGACTACTGTATATAATGCACTAGTGAGACCACATCTGCAGTACTGTGTTCAGTTCTGGTCACCAAACTACAATAAAGACATAGCAGCACTTGAAGCTGTCCAGAGGAGAGCATCCAAGTGCATCCCATGACTTAAGGACACGTCCTACTGTAACAGACTCAGATCATTTAGTCTCAGGCAGAGAAGAATGCTTGGGAACTTAATCCATGTCTTCAAAATTCTCAAAGCCATTGACAATATAAATCCAGCAGAATTCTTTCAAGTAAACAGGGAATCACGTACTCAAGGACATCAGTGGAAATTAAGGGGAAGTCCATTTAGGACTGGAGCAGGGATGCACTTCTTTACACAAAGAGTTGTGGGAATCTGGAACAAACTGCCAAACTATGTAGTTGAAGCAGCATCTTTAAAAAGTATCTGGAGGAGATATTGGGACAGTTTAGCTAGTAGCTAAACAAAAGACCTTGATTGACTAAATGGTCTCCTTTGGATTGTCAGATTTCTTATGTTTTTATGTAAACTTGGAAAATGACCATTAAATTGGTGATGATGATGATGTGATGACAAATTTCCTGCAATACATCTTTCAGTTCATGGGAGGCATTACAAATGAAAGCTATGCTGATATTTCCACTTCAATACCTCCATTTTAACTCAGTGCATGCATGATCTCCAAGGTCATCTCAAATCAAAAAATCCAAATCCACGGTTAGAAGAAAGAATACGTGCAATTGTGAAACTCACCCCCAGCTGGAGCAAGAAGGGTCAGTGCAGGATGCAGCTATAGATGTACCCATTCAGTCTGGGCCAGCTGAGTTTTGCTCATTAAATGGAAAAAATCTGATATACTGTAAGTATTAAGAAAACCTGCCAAACCTAAACCTTAGCATGTTGTGACCCCCTATTGTGCTCTCACAGTCATCATTTGACTATATATAGCACCTTTCAAGTAGAACAACATCCTGATGTACTTTGTTTTCATAGTCGTGATACTGTTTATAAGGAGAGCTGCCTATCATTTTCTGACCTGCAGACCTTGAACTCCTTCCAAAACAGATGCCACAGGCATCTTTACAAAGAAGACATTCCCATCCAACTTCCTTTCTCCTTTTTCTCCACAACATCCACAGCTCCTAGGAATCCTCTTGCCTTGAGCGTGGAAGAGTGAAAACAGGAGGGAGCGTCCACGCACTCCTGACTGCCCGACCCATGATGACTTGCTAATCATAACACCTACACACTGTGAGCTGCTTAGGGTCCACAAAACCAAATACCCCCAAGGTACACATTGACTACTATTTCAACATTATGCACTTGGCAAGGTCAAAGAGTACAATTCCATATACCATTGTAAGGAAGCTATTGCTTCAGATTTTAAATGGTAATTAGAGTAAATAGTTTGTGAAGCAGGTTCTGTAGTTTTTTATTTTTTTACTTAAACACAATTATTTTTAGCTGAGTACTCACTTCCCAAAACTTATACAGTACCTGTGCAACACAAGACTGACTTAAATTTTCAACAAAATACTCAGATACATTCAGCGGAGGAGGGGAGATGGTAACCTTGCTCCAAATACATTTCTAGAAAACCCAGACTTAGGGAGACAGGAGTCTTCATTGGAAAAGGTGTGAATTGGTAATTGCCTACCTCTTTAAGAAGTGGAACACAAGAATTAATTGGGTAGTTTTGAAGAAGAGCAAGTGTGCCATCTGTTTATCTGCTAGAGATTTGAACAGTAATAAACGGTGCAGACAAACTCTACTTTCATCTATTTATTCAACCCTTTTAATCCAATTATGCTATAGACTTATCCTGACCGCATCGCATGTGAGATTGGACACAGTGTACACTCACTCATGAGGAGGTGTTTAATCATGAAAAAGTGTTCACAAGAGGCACTTTAACTTCTAAGGTTCTTTTTATATTGGTGGATAAGTTACTAGTTTATTATTAGCCTCAGTTTACATGTATATCCTGCAGTACTTACCAATGTGACATTCACTCATCAGTCATCAAGTAAGAATACCCTAATAATGGTCGAGATTGGCAACATCAGCTTCCATTCCTTAACAGAGGCCAGAAGCCTTTGCACTTGTGTGTGTCACTCCTGTCAGGATGCCATAACGGTCTACAACTTCAGAATACCTTAGCAAATGCCAAGAGCTGCCCAAGAGCCGCACCTCTGTCGGGATTCATGGATGTGATGCTGCGTTCCCAGATAGCTACCTATGAAATGGCTTCACAAATACACCAACAGAATGCAAGGGCTTGCTTGAAAGTTTACCGTAGCTGAGTCACGGAAATTGTAGTCCACACTCAAATCACTACCCCTCTCTCTAATCCTACCAATTTTGAGCACAAAGTCAGAACCTTTCTCTCCAATTTTTTTTTTTTGGAATAATAAGAGACCTTATATTAAGCATATTTCCTTAATTCAACACAAATCTGAAGGAGAATTTTCCCATCCTGACTTGGAATCTTACCATTGGTCTGATACTTTTAGTCCTATCTGGAACTGCCTTGATGCTGCTGAAAATCTTCCTTGTTGACTTTTCATTGAACAAAGGCTTACTTCTCCTCACTTCCTACACACTCCCCCATTTACCACCTTCAGGCTAAAGCCCCTTCTCTCTAAATTGTTTCTTTTATTCTTTATGCTTTAAAGTCCTGGCACCAAGTAGAAAAGCTCCTAGGTTCTATTCCTGTTTGGCATTCAAATACTCTCGTATTCTATAAGGATGCTTCACATATTGGTGGCCAGACCATTTATTTTCTGCATTGGTCTCTTTTAGTTATTATCACTCTGGGGGATATCTTTGATGGCTTCAGACTCCATATATTCCAGGTATTAATGGCCAGGTTCTTCATTCTTCATTTCCTTCTTTTCTTTTTTCTGTTATCTCCAGCAAAGGTCAGTCCTTAAGATATGTATTGCTTTCCTCTCCGCTTCCTTCTCATCGACTTTTTGTCTCATTTTCTTGCAGTTTCATACACCTTCTTTCTTTCTGCATTTTTCTTATTCCCTATAATAAGAAATTGTTCACAAAAAAAATCACTACCCTGTTTTTTTTTTTTTATTTTGTGTGTTGTATTTACACCATGTTTTGACACCCATTGCACACCCAACCTACCTGGAAAGGGGGATCTTTCTCTAAATTGTGTCTCCCAAGATTTTTTCCATTTTCTTCCTTACAAGGTTTTTCTTTTTGGGAGTTTTTTCTTGTCTTCTTAAAGAGTCAAGGTTTGGGGGCTGTCAAGAAACAGGACCTGTAAAGCCCATTGAGGCATTCCTTGTGTGATTTTGGGCTATACAAAAAAAATATTGTTGTTGGAAGAACCTGAATGAATTATTAACATTTGTTATCATTGCTAAATGTCAGTAAATAATAAGCCCACTTCATTCCACCCCCATCTTTATTTCAATCATCACCTATGTTTATTTGCAAAAAAACAGGCATTTATGATAGAGTTGAAAAACCTCAACCGTACAACCTGAACAATTGCAGTCTTTGTCTTCTTAAGCCAGATGCGTTTCTCAAGAATGGAGGGACAGTTAGATAGCAAATCTGGCAGAGTTGTCTTCTCTCTTTCTCTGACAGTTGTGATGTCTTTGAAGATGCTTTTAAAATCCTTTCCTTTATAGGGTGCCTTTAATTTAATTGTTTATCAGTAAAAGTCAGACAATTAACACTTTCTCTTCATCAGTGAAGCTATATTCAGATGAATTAGAATGCGGCATATAAAGCGTGTCAACTGTTATGTTCCCAGTAACCCATTACACATCTTTTCACAAGCAAATACACACTGGTTAGTTTTTCTGAGCTTATATATACTCCACTGAACAATCTCTTTTATTCCAAGGTAGAGGACATGCAGTTATAGGACATGTTTCATTAACTGAGCATCACACCTCACCCTCCTCTTGCTGCCAGTTAAGTGAAGGACTGATAAGGATACCACACAAACAGAGCCATCTGATATCTAATGACTGAGTCAGGGAGAGCAAAGTCTTCCACCTGAAGGTATCTTCAATTTGATGCTGTAAATGAAATCTTATATCCTGCTGTACTCACTTGGCCTGGCATGACCATTCTTTTTTAACAACTGAAAAGGCAAGTATCATTCTGGTAACAATTAAGGAAATGATTAAAATAGAATGTCCAAAAGTGAATTCCAGGAGACAAGGTTATTTTTATGCTACAACTAATGAAAATAAAGAATTGTGGACAAGTTGTAAATCTGGCGAAACTTATTTCTGACATTCCTGCCAATTGTGACTGCATTTGTTACCTTTTCATATTTAATTTATTTCTAATGCAATACACTGACATTGGTTTATATTTTGTAGGTATTGATCATCAGCTAATTCAGAGTTCAGTGTAAAAGCCCTCATTATCAATACTTAAGGAGCCATTATTAGAAAAAGAATGACAGAAATTCAGTACAGCCATTTAGTTTTTATACTATTAGTATACAACCTATTGATTAGGAGATATTTCACCTATCCCCTTATAATGTGCTATACTCTAGGAACAGATCAACATTTAGAAAGAAGTAAGCCTACATATTTAAACTCCATAGCAGACACAGTATAAATCAATTCTTTAACGTTAGACATTAGTTTTATCAACCTTCTCACTTCAGCCCCCTTACCGTAGAAGACAAACTGTGCAAATGCAAAGATCCTCATTCATGGCACTGAAAAGGTAAAGCACTGTGCTGTGCTAGTCTCATTTATAGTCTAGGAAGGACACATGCTCTTTAGAGAAGGTCTGTCAGTGCAGGAGAAGAGATGAACCCCTGCACGCATTGTATTCTGTATTAAATATAAAAGAAGGCTTCCTGCTGATAGCGAGAGTAGGAGTGTTTGTGATATTTACAGTTGTGTTTTCTTTGCTTAACCACAAAGCACACTCAGGCAATATCTATGAAGTGGAAATGAATCTACAAAATACACACACATACTGTATGTGCATATGATCGCACATATACAATAAATATATACATCCATACACACATTTATTACCATATATACTGTACATATAGTATATTCATAGTGTATTTATATACTGTGTACATATACAGTATATAGTTATGTGTGTGTGCTTGTGTGTGTGTGTGTATGGGTTCACCTTCCAGCAAGACAATGACCCTAAACATACTGCTCAAGTGACACTGGAGTGGTTTAAGCAGGAACATTTAAAAGTCTTGGAATGGTCTAGTCAAGGTCCAGACCTTAATTGCTGTACATGATCACAACCCACCAAATTTGAAGGAGTTGACTTTGGTGGGGTGAATACGTATGCACACTCAGGAGTTCTGTTTTTTTGACTTATTGTTTGTGTACCAATAAAAAAAATTCTGCCCATTCAAAGTGTAAATCAAATGGTGCTAAACCCCCTAAAAATCCATTTTAATTCCAGGTTGTAATGCTATAAAACAGGACAAGCAAAAAGACTCTGTGTGTGAGTGTGTGTGTGTGTGTGGGTGTGGGTATATATATATATATATATATATATATATATATATATATATATAGTTAGCAGTAGGGGGTGCCAACAACCCCAACACAAATATGAATTCAAATGACGATTTATTTCAACAAAGATCTTCACATGAGATATAACAATCTCACAAAACAATTCTTCCTTTCTCTCTCTCGTTCTCCTTCCTTTTGGCGATTGATATCCATTTCCTCCTAAATCAGACCTTGGATGAGGACAAGCGGCTTCATTTAAGGTAGACCCAGGAGTACTTCCGGTGTCATGACTCTGCTGGCTGGAGGCAATTCCAGGTCAGACGGAATTTCCTTAAAATGGAGACGTGTAAAGATTCTACCCCGTCCTTCCAACAAACTGGCCTCTTGTCCGGGTAATGGACCATGAACCATCCTGGGTGGAATGCCAGCCTGTGCCTGTTGTCCTTTACTATACATATATATACAGTATATATATATATATATATATGTATATAGTGTCGCATGAGGCTGGGGCTCAGACCCGGCCGGGACGCCTGGAGGAACCAAGAGGTGGCGTATTTGTCCTCCGGGCCACAAGGGGGCAACCGCCGTGGAGCAGAAGAGGGCCACGGAAGGGAAGCAGGGAGACTGAAGCCTGTTGGGGCCCGTATCCACCGCCAGTGGGCGCCCCGAGCCTCATGGAGCCCGGGACATATTTACTTCCGCCACACTCCTGGAGGACGATCCTTCCAGGGACACCCGGAGTGTCTTCCAGGTGCTCTCCTGACGCTTCCGCCACACCAGGAAGTGACATCAGGCAGAGCACGTGGAGCTCATCCGGGTAAGGATAAAAGGGGCTGCCTCCCTCCAATCAGGAGCTGGAGTCGGGAGCAGGAGCAGGACTAAGCTCCTGGAGAGAGAGGACAGGTGGCCCATGGACAGTGAGAGAAAGGCCCGGGACAAAGGTGATTTGTGTGAGGAGCACAGTGTGTTGTGCGGGACAGTTGTGTGTTGGAGAACTAAAAATAAATGACAGTTTTATAAAGATGCGGTCTCTGTCTGATGGTGTCCGGGCAAGTCTCACAATATATATATATAAAATCCAATGTCTGTCTGTCTGTCCGCTTTTCACAGGGGAACTACTTAACTGATTTAGAACAGGGTTTTTTTTCTATAATTTGCTTGAACATTTTGCAACTTTTCTCATCACGCTAAGTATCATATTTCACTTGCAGTACCAATTTATTTGCATGAATCTGAGAGAGATGCAGCAGACCGAGTGGAGGGGGGCAAGGCCCTCCTTAATCAACACGCCAGCCTCTGGGCTTATCTTACATTCGTTTAGCTAGCGAACGAGAGAACTACTTAATAGATTTAGATTGAGTTTTTTTCTAGAATTTGCTTTAACATTCCAGGTGATTTTGCAACTTCTGTCATCACGCTAAGAATCATAGTTCTCTTGCAGGAGCGATATATTTGTGCTAATCCGAGACAGAGGCTGTGGTCCGAGGAGAGGGGGAAGCGTGACGTCAGGAGTGGGGAGTTGGTCTACCTCTGTGTTTTGGAGCGTAACTTGCCTCTGCTTAGCTAGCGATACCTTTTTATTTTTTGATTTTTACTACTACGCGGGCAGAGCCGCGGGAAACAGCTAGTATATATATACACATACATATAGTGACCACCAGGGGTGCACCAGCCACCCAGCCCTGACACAGACAGACTCTAGGCACTACTTGCAACACACACGTGTTATTCCCAAGTGGAGAAGCAGTAGTACAATAACAGTCCACAGCACAGTAAACCAACACTTTCTTTCCTTCTTCCTTTTCTCTTCCTCCTTCCGCTTCCACTTCTCCTCTGGAAAGCTTTGTCTCTCTCCCACTTGACTCTGGCTCTTCAAGTGAGGTGAGGCAGCTCCTTTTATGCTGCACCTGGGAGCACTTCAGGTGGCTCATCAAACTTATCTGGAAGTACTCCCAGGTCTGGTGGAAGCCAAAAGTAGGGCTCTGCAGATCCCCAATAGGGCTGTGCCAAACTGCAACTCGCATGGAGCCCTCCAGGAATCCAAGGTGCCACTGCATCTCAGAGGAGCTGACATCTAGCACTCCAGGAGAGGTAGTGTCCTGTACATATGTGCTCCCCAGGTCCTTTCCAGGGAAAAAGGCAGTGGCTATCCATTACATCATATATAGTTATATATTTATTCTACATATTCTATATGCTCATATACTTCAATAATCACTTTGGTAAATATAACACAACAGACTAAAAAGTGAAAAAGGTTAGTTCATTCCATATAGATTCCAATTAAGATGAAAATTGGCAAGCACAGGGCTAATAAACTAAGAACCAGAAAATGAAGCAGAAAAAATCATGCTGCCGAGGCAAGCGGTAGTCAGAACCCATAAGAATAATGAACCTCAAATAACCATCCATCCATTATCCAACCTGCTGAATCCGAACACAGGGGTCTGCTGGAGCCAATCCCAGCCAACACAGGGCACAAGGCAGGAAACAATCCCGGGCAGGGTGCCAACCCACCACAGGACACACACAAACACACCCACACACCAAGCACACACTAGGGCCAATTTGGAATCGCCAATCCACCTAACCTGCATATCTTTGGACTGTGGGAGGAAACCGGAGCACCTGGAGGAAACCCACGCAGACATGGGGAGAAAATGCAAACTCCACGCAGGGAGGACCCGAGAAGCGAACCCGGGTCTCCTTACTGCGAGGCAGCAGCGCTACCACTGCGCCACCGAGCCACCCACCTCAAATAACCAAAACTCAAAAATACACACCAGAAATCTAAGTCAAAATAATTAGCAAAGTCTTAACTTCTTAAATTGACTTGAATCGCTTGCTAAATGCACAGAAGGAAGCTGTGGAATGTCCAATAGGGGGAGGCAGCTTGATGGCCGAGGTCTCCAGGACTCTGAACAAATCCAAATCCTATTATGTTACAATATCTAATGTTGAATTCTGCTCTGCACTTGTCATATTTCTTTTGCACTATTATATTGTATTGAGGATTACTTGTGTTCTGTTCTGTGTATTGCATTGTATTTACCCCCCTTTGTTGACACCCACTGCACGCCCAACCTACCTGGAAAGGGGTCTCTCTTTGAATTGCCTTTCCCAAAGTTTCTTCCATTTTTTTTCCATTCTAGGGTATTTTGGAAGTTTTTCCTTGTCTTCTTAGAGAGTTAAGGCTGGTGGGGGGGGGGCTGTCAAAAGGCAGCCCATTGCAGCACACCTTGTGTGATTCTGAGCTATATAAAAATAAATTGTAATGTATTTTATTCTGTTGTATATACGTCAAAGTTAGTGTGACTCCTTGTTTAGATCCACTCAACCACAAATGAATTTCTGCTTGTTTTATTCATTCAACAGCTGTACAATTGCGTGGGTCAGAGGGGGCTAGGATTGCACTGATTGACCAGTAAATGTGTCACATTTGTACCTATATGTGTATTTATTTTTATCTTTATGTTGATTTTAATGTTTTATGTTAACCTTTGAAAGATTCTGCTATGAACGGAATTTTCTTAATTGCTGACCACATTATGCACAGTATTTCCAGGAGTTAGATTGGCCCTGTGTCAGATCATATTCAAAAGCCATTTGAACTACTCCAGGGTTCAGTTAGTACCCCACTGAGACCACTCTTTGCAAAGCGTCTTACTCCAGTTGTTTTGGTCTGCACCTGAGTGGGGGAAATAACACCAAACTTCGAAAAACTTCTCCAAACAAAGTAGGTGTGAAAACACCTTTAAATAACTTGGAATAAAAGTGGAATAATCAGAAATGGAATTATCATGCCTGTGATGGAAAATAAAAAGCCTGAAAAAAATTTGAAATGAACCCAAATTATAACAGCTCTTAAATCCAGTAAACTGCCTGTGAACCCTAGAGAGTTAAATAACTAAACCATGATCAGTTATCTGTTTGTTAGTTTAGTTAACCTGGTTAATTCATTTATTTTGTGCCTTATAGCACTTGAGCTATTCCATGCCTTCTAAGAGGCGGTGGCATGCAATCCTCTCACAAATGGTGTCTTTGTGGTTGTCCTCTATGTACTCAAGTTTTCTTTAAATGCTCCCATACGTGCTGTTAGGCCGATGAGATCTAAACTAGCCTGTTGTGTGCGCTTGAGTGGACGCTTGTATCCGACTCAGAGTTGGTCCCAGCCATTTTACTGATGTCACTGGGACAGACTGACTTCCTTTAACTCTGTTGTTCATAAAGCAGTTCATATGTAAAATTCTTACTTTAACACATGGAATATTTCATATTGGAAAGTGGCAAAAATGTGCCAAATAAATATCACATTGTAACAAAACAAAATATGAAATGTATCTGAAAGACTGAAAACTTTTTATTTGCACTGGTTATACTTGAGTAAATGTGCATCAGAATCTACAAATGATTTATCATGTCTGGAATTTTTGATCATGTTTTGATTTCTGGAAATGAATGTTTTGTTTGCTGGTTGCAGATTTACTACTGTGCAGCACCAATCCTTGACAAAAAAGTCACCATCTTATTTAAGGGAGAGGGGCTGTAGATGCATCCCCATCTCAATGTTCTTGAAATGAAAGACAGTAATTAAAGAATTAAGATTTGGGATTTACCCCTACAGATTGTTCTTCACTCAGAGTTTTGAATCAACTCGCTTTATGAAATTCTACCCGATCATTTGACTCCTGCCTGCTTAACATTGCTGACTCCTGTCTAGTGATTTCTAAACCTCTGCCATTCATTTTTTTTGTTACAAAAGACGTGCCTGGCAGACACAATATAAATATCAGCATTGTTCTACATTGTACTTGACACAGTAATTTGCATTTTGTACGATTTAAAAAAGTTCTTCATATACATTTTTATTCTACTCATGGGGAATATTTTCAGCTTCGTGTATGAAATCACAGTAGATGTTTAACACCTGCTTCATGAACGCTGCAAATTTCCAAGTGTGTTCTAATTTTCCAGCAGCTTAGAGAATATTGGGCCTGTTACTCATAATCATTACACAGATCCACTTTAGCCATTGTGCCTCATTTAAATGAAATCAGAGCCTTTGGCAGAGCTCATTTATACAAATGTGCTATTTACACTACATTGGTGCCACTGGCATGAAAGCCTTCTGTGAAGAGCAAGAGCAGGTGCAGCCAAGGTAAACACCTTTGGCATACAGTAACCCCTACAGCAATTTATTGAATTCAGCCCTTAGTCAAAAAAGCGCTTAAGATGGCTTAACTTTGAACAGATCCATATGCTGTGAAAGAAACAGAGATTATTTAAGGTAAAGCTGTGAAATGATAGACTTGTTAAATGCCAGCTTTCGAGTCATTCCCTCCTTCTTTTAGCACATTATGCAAGATTAAGTGATTGGCTCAGATACAACCAGGGTTGTCACAGGGCTTATGGTGTTTAATATAATAAATACCAATGAAGCCCCGGATATTAGGATAATTGGGAGGCTCAGGTCTGCCTCCCACTTAGGTGGACATTGTGACCTGCAGCGTGTCTATCTATCTATCTATCTATCTATCTATCTATCTATCTATCTATCTATCTATCTATCTATCTATCTATCTATCTATCTATCTATCTATCTATAAAACTATATTTAATGTTTTTTAGGTTATAGGACCCCAGTGTGTTTAAATGGTCAATACAGTTCTATTTCGTATTAGATAGGGAAATAATTACAACTGGAAGCAACTTTCCTTGATAATCAATGTTATTTTACAATCTTAATTACAAGCATAGCGATACATCTGTTCACAATAGTTCAGGACTCGTGTCTTGATATAAATCATTTATTTTGATTATTTTCTTTTAATATGTATGCCTTATAATTTGTTTATTGCACTCTTGCATTCTTTTAAGAATATTTACTCAAAGCTTATTTAATATAATACTGCATAATGAAATTTTTAAACATGTGAATTATTCTATTGTAGCATATTTGCCAACTTATTGATCTGTTTTTTTAGCACACTATCTATCTATCTATCTATCTATCTATCTATCTATCTATCTATCTATCTATCTATCTATCTATCTATCTATCTATCTATCTATCACATAGTGTGTGGGGTACTCCAACAACGGAAGGACCGGGGGAGAGAGTATTTTCAGGACCGATAGAGGGCAGCCCCCTTGGTTTACAGTCGGGCCACGGGTTTGGTGTATGGAAGCTCAACCCTGCTGCACCCTGTGGCCACCACCAGGGGGCATCCGGAGGTTTACAGGGCCCTGTATAGCAGCACTTAGGCCACACTAGGAAGAAGGTTGTTGGGGACCTGGAGTCCTTCCAGGTGCCTTATTAAAGGGGCCATTCTCCACTACTCAATGGCCAGAGTTAGGAAGAAGAAGGGCAAAGCCTGTGAGGAGGAGTGTTTTGCTGATTTATACTGTGCCGTCTGGACATTGTCTTCTTGTGGGGAATGAAGGAAGAGCCCCAATGTGTAAATAAAGGTGTGTTGTGTGGAATTCCTGTCTGTGTACACACCATGAGCTTCACAAGTGCCTTATCTATCTATCTATCTATCTATCTATCTATCTATCTATCTATCTATCTATCTATCTATCTATCTATCTATCTATCTATCTATCTATCTATCTATCTATCTATCTATCAGTCTTTTGGCAGATGCATAGGTAGGCCTAATGTGAGTGCCCACATGTAAAACTAGGACTGACATTTCCACCATATGCTCCTTAAAAATGAGAACTGGTAGATGGCGGGTAACCTCATATGCCATCTCAAATGCCAGGAGGACACCAGAGTGTCTTTCCATTTGTCTATATGTACAATCAAGGACTCAAGGAAGACACTGGAAACACCTGCTGGACAATGAATGGCTAGTAACCCTGTCACCAGTAGGTTTGGTTGATCTCTCATTAAAGGAATACTTCACGCATCTCATCTCATTTTCTGAAATCGTGTTCCCTGTTGAAGGTCACGTTGGCAGCCAGGCAAGCAGGTCAGCCCAGACTTCTCTGTCCCCAGCTACAGATTCCAGCTCTTCCTGGGGAATTCCCAGGCATTCCCAAGCAAGCCAAGATGTATAATCCTTCTAACATGTAGTTTGTAGTGTTGGAAGAAAAAAAAATATTTTATGTTTTTATGCAGAACGGAGAAAAAACACGTTTTTGATAGAATATAAGTCTATAGTGACCACCATTGGACAACAATGTCAAAATGTCCATGAAAAAAGTCTCACATTACTCGCGTCACATTAAACCACATCTGAATATCCCAAATGCATGTATTTTTATTACAATATTTTAAATAAAAAACAGCTCTAAAACAGAATGTGTTTAGACATACAATCATTTGAACTACAGATTTACCTCACTCCCTTATATTTATATTCATATCCACAACGGGTGTACCAAGAGATTTTTTAGCAGCAGTCTGTGAAATTACACGGGTGAACTGACCTTCTGCTTGTTGAAGCATTTCAAATACACGATAATCCAAGGAATATTCTCTTCCTTTCTTCTTTTCTTTAACTTTAGATCTTTTGTTGTACTCTTCTGTCAGTGAAGTTTGCACTGCCGATAATCACGTGAAATGCAGTGTTAGAACAGAATGTGGGTCTTCAAGTCAAATGCTCGTTTGCCTTTGAGCATGCTCCATTTTCGTTCATGAGAGCATTTTCTATAAGTGATTTATTTAAAAATATGTTAGTAAAAATACATGTGTTTAGAATGTTGTGAGCATACAACTGGATGACTTCACGTGACGAATATGCCTCGTGGGTAACATGCCATTTTTTCGTGGATGTTTTGATACTGCTTGCTGCTGTATAATGTCAGTCACCAACGACTTTTTTTCTATCAGAGACTTTGTTATCCCCTTTCTGCGTGAAAAGAGGAGATTAAAATTTTTTCTCAGCGCTCACTGCAAACTACATGGCATTGGTAACAACTAAAAAAGAAATTATTTTTGGGTGGAGTATTCCTTTAAAATAGTGAAAATACCTTAGCCTACTAGAGGACACAAGGCCTAAGAGAAAGGATACTGGGAGCCATGATGTCCCTTATTTGACCTTGTGTGCCTCTTATCTATAAAAAAAATACTTGGAATGAATTAGAAAAGCCCAGAGTTTACAGATTTTAAAATTCAGCTGTGCTTCAGGCCATCGATAGCTTGAGACTAATTGAAGCCTTAGGCCTGACAAAATTTTACCAGTAGCTTTGAAAGAAACAAAAGACATTAACGGTGGATCTGTAATAAATGGCTAGACTGCTATACAGGAGTACTCCATAGGTAGAGGTGTCAGACAAGCATGTGTGAGCGTAAGAGGCCTTTGATATCATTTATGCATTCATGGGTGGTGCTGACACATTGGTGGTGCTCCGTCACCTGTGGAATGAGAGCGACAGGTGAGATGCCAGTTAGTAGAAGCTGTGCGAAGAGAGAGAGTTTCACCTGAGTGAGCTTCAGAAAACAGGACTGGGCCTTGCACTCCACATGAGGGCATGCATGTGCAGGTTTGATACCCCATTGATATAGAAACTGTAATTCGGAGATTGAATGCAGTGGTGTAAACTTTGCAGCATACAACATATGGGCAGGATATGAGAGCTCTCTGACCAGGACTGGCGTGGACAGGATATTTAAAATGCTGCAAGGGCTAGCGAGGGGATCAGTGTCTGTTTATGTGGTGCGTTTCTCATTTGAAACATGAAGGTGGTGCAGCATCTGAGGAGAAGTTCTTTGATTTATTAATAAGGTGGAGGTAAGAATGTGCTATAGGGCATTCATTTGTTTGCTTATATTCTTCTGATAGTCCCATAATGGGAGAGAAGGTATGGCATTGTCTGCGAAATAAAATCTTCTGAAGGTCCCGAGAGTAAGAGGCAGTAATTGTGAAGTGGTGGTGTGATCTAGTCAGTAACCTGTTCAAATGTTCAGTGAAGTCTCATTGACCTGACTAAGTTTGAGGAGGGTAAAGAGCAAAATAACGTTTTTTTTAATCTTTATTCATTTATAATTGCACTTTACTTTTTGATTGTTTCAGTACACAAGGACTGATTTTATTGATAACTAGCCATCCCCTGTGACTCTGCCTGTGTTTTAGTGAAACAGGACAGTGAATTGGGCCCTGCTGGCTCCCCACTCCAGATGTCACGTTTCCCCCTCTCCTCGGTCCGCAGCCTCTGTCTCGGATTAGCACGAATATATCACTACTGCAAGCGAACTATGGTTCTTAGCGCGATGAGAGAAGTCACACAATCAACCGGAATGTTCAAGCAAATGGTAGAAAAAAACCTGATCTAGTTCTCGCGTTTGCTAGCTAAGCGGAGATAAGGTACATGCCCTGAGGCTGTCGCGTGAGTGAGAAGGTCCCACTGCGTATCTCTCAGATTCACACAAATAAATCAGGACCGCAAGTGAACTATGATACATACTGTAGCGCAATGAGAGATGCTGCAAAATCAACTGTAATGTTCAATCAAATTATAACAAAAAAACTGATCTAAATCTGTGAAGTAGTTCTCTTGTGAAAAGCGGACAGACAGACAGGCGTTTGATTTTATATAGAGAGAGATTTATTGAAACGCACAAGGCTATGATTCGGCACACACATAATAAACAGTTTTTGTATCTTTCTTGAACAGGTTTTTGCGTCTATGTGTCTCTGCCCTCTCACTCTGCTTGCTAGATTTCAACTACAGATGCCTGTAGTCCAAGCTATGTTTATGTAGGGTGCCATTGCATGGGGCATCACAATACAGTAACAGTCAGCAAAGTTTATAAGAGGAAGATTCTGCCAAAGCAATCTGTTAGCCTTTTTTAATAGGGGAACTGGACAAAATCAAAGCATACAAAATAATTAGACATTCAGAAATTCTTTGATATAGATCCTCACCAGATATTAATTTTAAACCTGGACACTGTTGGCATCAGAGGTAAAATACAAAACTAAACTTTCAGGTTGGTTAATTGGGCAGAGAAACTAATTAAGAAATTGATTGTACTGATTGCTCTTTCTACAGATGGACAAAGAGACATAGTAAGAAAACATGTCAATTTTATAAGCAGAAAGTTAAAACTATATTTCAAGAAATGCTAACGGCTGAGCCAAAAATCAAAAACCTTTAAACAGAGCTAAATCCTTTAATACATGAAATACACAAAAAGAATAACACGCTGAAAACTCGCAATACACCAAGCTCAGATAATTAAGGGATGTGTGCACCAACCTTTACATGGTCACTATGTTGACATCGCACATGGTGTACCTCCTGATGCCTTCTGGGTAAAATCTCCATGGAAACCACAACACTAAATAACAGAAAATAAAGACACCCAAAATAAAACAAAATGCAGTAGCAAAATAAAGGTAAAAATTACGCATTTTTTTTAGAAGACTTCTAACAAAATACTAAGGTCAGAAATGGATTTTCTGATGTAAAACAAAAAAAAAAACATAATTTATCCAAGAAAATATGCAGAAAATTCACAAAATTTTTTTAAAAAAAATCATCAAAACACTGAAAAATTGGAAGTGCAACCAAGTGCGTCCTATCACCAAGGAGCATGTTCTGTTTTGACAGGCTCAGAGTATTAAACCTGTGTAGTCTTAACCAGAGAGTTGTGTGGGGACTTCAAAATTCTCGCAGGCATCGCTTGCACCAGTAGATTCAGGGATAGTCTAAATTCACACATCTTGAGTTTACAGAACAGCCATTCATAACAACAAATACTCTAATTTAACAAATATGTTATATATATATATATATATATATGAACAAATGCTTGCAAGTAAGCATTATATAATAATCATATTAAAATCACTGACAAGTGAAGTGAATAGCATTGATTATTTCATAACAAAGGCACCAGTCAAGGACCAGTATACATTATGCAGCAAGTGAATTTTCAGTTCTTGAAGGTGATGTGTTTAAAGCAGGAAAAATGGGCAAGAGTAAGGATCTGAGTAACTTTGAAAAGGGCTAAATTGTGATGGTTAGATGACTGGGTCAGAGCGTCTCCAAACTGGCAGGTCTTTTGTGGTGTTCCCGGTATGCAGTGGTTAGTACCTACCAAAAATAGTCCAAGGATGGACAACTGGTGAACCAGCAACATGGTCATGGGCACCCATGTCCACCTTGTCTGATCCTACAGAAGAGCTACAGTAGCACAAATTGTATAAACACTTAATGTTGGCCATAAGAAAAAGGTGTCAGAACACATAGAGCATCGCAGCTTGCTGCGTATGGGGCTGCATAGCTATAGATTGTTCTCAGTGGCCATACTGACCCCTTACCACAACCAAACGTTCTTACAATGAACATGTGAGTATCAGAACTGTATCATGGACCAATGGAAGAAGGTGGCCTGGTCTGATGAATCACATTTTCTTTTAGTTCATGTGGACGGCTGGATACTTATGTGTTGTTTACCTGGGGAAGAGTATGGCAGCAAGATGCACTATTCAAAGATGTTCTGTTGGGAAACCTTGCACCCTGCCATTTGTATGGATGTTACTTTGACATGTAACACCTAACTAATGATTGTGGCAGGCCACGTACACCCCTTCATGGCAATCCCTGGTGGCAGTGGCCTCCTTCAGTAGGATAATGCATACTGCCACACAGCAAAATGTATCCAGGAACGGTTTGAAGAACATGACAAAGAGATGAAGATGTTGACTTGGCCTCCAAATGTCCCAGACCTCAGTTTGATCAAGCATCTGTGGGATGTGCTGGAAAAACAAGTCCAATCAAAGGAGGCCCCACCTCACAACTTATAGGACTTAAAGAATCTCCTGCTAATGTCTTGCTGCCAGATACCAAAGGACACCTTCACAGGTCTTGTGGAGTCCATGCCTTGATGGGTCAGAGCTGTTTTGGTGGCATAAGGGGGACCTACACAATATTAGGTGGCTTTAATGTTGTGGCTGATTGGTGTATACAAATTGTCAGGAAGAACAGGACAAGACACAAGAAATTGTTGGGGTCACCTAGAGATCCCTGTTTATTAGCAACAATGCTACTAATGAAAAAAAAGATACAAAAAAATTATCAGGGTAACTTTAGGGATTGTTCCTGTTCCACTCTTGAGCTAAGAGAGGAACAGAGTTTAGTGCATGTGCCTGAACATAATCCATCCCCATTACACTTTCTTGTTTGGGGCCCTCAACACACTCCAACAACATGTGTTGCAAGTTATGTATACCTTTGTTAAGTATGTGTGTTTTTGTTGGTATTTCATTATTGTCACTATTCTGAGGAGACATGCAAGTAAGAATTTCATTGTACTCTGTGCCTATGAACATAAAGTTGAACTTGAACTTGATTAAACAGTAACTCACCTACGTGAATACACGAGTGGAAAGAAAGAGAAACTGCATTTCAGACAGAGAACAAGGAGCAAAAAATGGAAATATGGAGCACCAACCATGACATGTAGTTGAAGGAAACCTTGACAGCCATTAAAGCTCTGGATGAGATACTGGGACAATACAGATGTTGGCTAATCGATGGAGTGTGATGGACTGAATGATCTTACAGTATATATTATGTTCTTAAAGTGGAATGATCAACCTAGGCATTGCCTTCAAAGTTTTTGTCGATTCAAAGGTACAGATATGTAAGTATGAATATATAATGTATTCATGAGTGTATATAATGTAGAAATTTAGGAATCCTAATTTGCTTTTAAATAAAAAATAACAATAAATAGAAAATATAACAATGCAGCACTAACAATTTCAAATAAGGACATTTGTTCAAGAATACATAAAAGTTTTAATTAAAATGATTTGGTTATAATGTAATTCCATCAAATCTAAACCTATCTAATTGTCTAAAAGTAACACGTTTACAATTAAAATGTTTGTTTTTGATTCATTAAAAAATACAAACTAAGTTGTAAATCTGATACTTAAAGAATTAGTCATGATTAAAATTAATTTAATTGGAAAACACTAACACTTTACATAAGATTAAAACATTAATTGCTCTCATTAAGTTGGAATAAAGCTCACTGTATATTTAATTGCTAAAATATAGTTTTTTATGATCAAAATCATAAGTTTTCCAATTTAAAATATTAAGTTTAATTAATGATAAATGTGCCTTTTGCTATTAACCAATGAAATTTTGAAATAAATAAACAAAAGTTGATTAAATCTTCATTTGTAATGAACCTACATTCAAGAAAATACATAGCGTATGTTTTTCATGAGTAAATAATTAAGTGTGGTGGAGTGGTGAAGGAATTTTAAGCCATGAAAGCTTCTTGATACATGAATGCTGATTCATTGCATTTGGTGGCCTGTCTGTGTGGTGGATTTGCTGCCCCTCACAGCTCCAGAAGACTGTGGTTTTTTCATATTACCTCATGTCTTTACGGGGTATCCTTTGGGTACTCCAGCTTTCTTGCTACATATCCAAGACATGTGCACAAATTGCCCCTGCCTGACTGACCATGGGTATGTGTGTGAGGGTGCCAGACTAGCATCCCATCTAAGGCTGTTTCCTGTCTTCCCCCTGATGCTGCTTTGATAGACTCTGACCCCTATAGTCTCAAACTGATTGCATCTGCAATGACAGCCTCTGACTCCATGTGGACAATCTTTCATTATGCAACAGTCACATGATGGTGGGGCGCAGTAATATAAAAAGATAGATCTCGGGCAGAATTTTTGTTTTCTTGCATTCTTGAATTGCCAACATCTCTGTCTTGAACTCCCTTTGGTTGATGAGTGTTTTTTTTTTACTGTTTTAGTGTTTAACTCTTATGCTGACCTACCAATTTTCTCATTTTGCTTATTTTTTTTGTTCTGGATCTGTTCACTATTTTGGTTTTCCCTTTTCAGATTTTGGCCTTTTTTCTGATATCTGTTTCCATGTTTAACTACCTGCCATTAGGAATTCACTAGAGCTGTTTTGTGCTGTTATTGCATTGAAATTTTTTCTTTTGTTTTCCATTGTCTTGCCGTATAACTGATGTAACAAGTGATGTCATCAAGCTACAACTATAAAATATGCCAGCAACTCAGAACATCCACTATTCCTCAAGAGAAAGCTCCAGAATAACAGAGGTGTTATGCATCTTCCAAAAACAATTTAAAATTATTATGATCACTAGACGTGAGACCAGATTTATTGTGAGCCGGGAATAAAATGAGCAGATGCCAAGGATGCTAAAGGGATAATAAAGACATAGTCAGGAACTAGCCCATGTCAAGCAACCAAAACCAAAGGGTCATCAAAAACAGAACGAAGATAAAAGCCAAACACAAAATCCTAACAATAGGGCCTACATGAGAAATTAACTAACTATTGTTTCATATTAGAAAAAATTAGAAGTGCTGTGGAATATTAATCAATAGGTCTCAACCTGCCGCATGCCACCATATTTATGTTGGAAGTACCAGTGATGTCACTAATTGTAGCGCCCACAACAACGTGAAAGACTAACATGGTATCATGTGACAAATAAAATATGTAAAACAATAAGATAAAGCAAAAAAAACACCCTTAATGGAATCCCTACATTCAAAAAGCCCAAACCATACAAAACACACATTTAGAACTGGCTAAATACTACAAAATTGGAATTTTGTTTTTGACTTGCTTGTACTTTACTTTGTATTTTTGGCTTTGACCCTTACTTTTTTACATTTGCATTAAATTTACAAGCAAACACTCTTATCCAAAGTGACTTACAAAAGAGAACAATATATACTGTATATCAGTCTGGAGAATTTTTAGGAAAAAAGTTTTGTAGGACAAGGATACAAGATTGACAATCACAAGGGAACAGCTCTAAATCAAACAGGATGACGCAGTACTAGTTAATCTTTCCTTACTCACAAGAATCTAACAAAGCCATTATCAATTGACAGGTATGCACAGAACAAGTCTTCAAACACTTCTAAACCAAGGGAGTCAGACGCTCATATGGAGGTGGGTAGCTCATTCCACTTGATGCCACACTGAAGTGGCATCACCAGATGCTGTTCACTAGCAGACATGATTGGGTGAGATGGAGCTTAGGACCTCACAAGTGCGTCCATATACATGGGTGCTGACTCAATGACTACTCTGTAGGCAAGCATTAAGGATTTGAACCTAATATAACCTACAGTGAGCCAATGTAGTGATATGAAAAGATGAGTGACATGTGCACATCTCAAGTCATTGAATATAAGGTGGCCTGCTGCATTTTGTATCATCCTCAGTGGCTTGGTAGCACATGTAGGTAGCCCCAGATGTGACAAGACCATTGTTCAACCTAGGAGTCGTGCAGCATACTCTGCAGATACGGCCAGATTATGCAGATGTTATACAGAACACATTTGTATTAGTGAGGAACAAATGCGATGTAGTCAGTGAAAGATACCTGGTCAGTGATCATAACCCAAAAGTTGCTTACTAGCTTGGCAGGTATTAGTAATAAAGAGTCAAACTGAACAGAAACAGTGAGTTAAATAGATAGGCAGGCTGGGATAACAAGGAGCTCTGTCTTTGCTGGGTTGAGCTGGAGATGGTGCACCTTCATCCATGTTGAGATATCAGTGAGACATGCTAAGATTTGAGATGACTCCATATGGTCCACTGGAGGGAATGACAGGCACAGCTGTGTTTCATGAGCTGTAGCACTGATATGAGAAAACATGAGACTGGATGATAGGGCCTAGTGGGGTGGTTTACAAAGAGAAGGGGAGAGGACCCAGCACCAGTTCTTGAGACACCCCTGTCTAATGCACCGTTATGGTGGGATCTGAACATGAGGCAGGATTCAAACTTTGGTTGTGTCAAAGGACAGAAGAAAGATCTAGAAGGATGAGGACAGATGACATGTTGGTAGCACTAGAGAGCCGTAATGCATTATCTACAGTTTGTAGAGCTATCTCAGTGGAATGGCCTCTTTTCAAGCAATATGTTTTGTAGAAGGAAAGAAGGGAATACTGTTATTATTTGTTTATTTTTAAAAGAATTCTGATCTGTGTGTTAATATTGCTTTCACTTAAAACCACCATTTTCCTGGTTTTCGATCACAACTTAGATTTTGGACCTTTTTTTATATTAACATCAGTTTACTTCCCATTATAAATATTTACTGTATAAATAATCTAATCTTTGGATGGTTGCATTCATTCTCGTTATGCTTCACGTCACTTCATGTGCCTATAAGGTTCATTTGAATTAATTTTTATTGTGCAATATGTCTCATGCATTGAGACTATTCACCCAAACCGCATGGCAGAAGCCAGCTTCAGAATGTCATGCTGCACGAACAATATCCCTTAAAAGTGCAGAAAGCCAATGTGAGGGTGTTACCAAGAAAGGGTGGTCTTATTTATTCACTCCATGTCTTAAGGTTTAGTTTTCTTATTGTTTAACAATGACACTAAAGTGATTATTTAAATCTACAAATACAATTATTTGCCCAGCACATCACAATTACTGATGATTTTTAATACTTTCTGTTCTTCCATTTCTGACTGAAAGCCTTCCTTTGATGTTGTGTTTTATATTTGTAATGATTTTGCAACTATTGTATATAATCTACAAATGGGTAGTTTTAGATAACTAGAAATATGGAAAACAAAACAATTACATCATTCTATTTCAGTTTCTGTTCTATTTGCACAAGGTGATGCACATATTCAAGTACCTATGTGTAACCTGAAGTTATCTCTGATTAATTGGACACAGGGCATATATTAAAACAAAAGTCACATTTCTCACTATTAATTCACAATTACACCATCCATCTATTTTCTGCTCCCACTTATCCTTACACAGGCTTGTCAAGGCTTTGGTCATTCCAGCAACATGAGAAACCAAACTTGGTCAAACTTCACTTTGCAAAGGTTGGCTGGGGTGCCTTTATTAAAACAAAAGGTGTCCGTAATCAGATTATAAGAATAAAATGCAGCTGAATTCAAGAATCAGCCAAAACAACAGTCCTAATTTGTAACAAGAATAATTATAATTGGAGACCCATTTAAATTTAGAGGAAGTAAATTAGTGTTTTCCCAATTTTTTTCACTGTATACGGACATATATAGAAGGAAAGTCATAACTACGCTGAGCAGAAAAACTGCAGTTTCAGTTTGTTTCCTTACAGGTTATAAATGATGACAACACTGTCATTACCTGCAGTGAAAAATAGCTTCAGGTATGTTTACCCATGGAAAAAAACTAGGTTGGAAAGAGAAAAACTGGATTTGTTCCTAAAGAAAACTGTAATGATGAACTTCTCAATAACCACTACTGATCATTTAACTAAATAGCTTGCCAAATTTACATTCACCTTAACATAATTGGCAACCTTAAATTGGCCTACTTTGTGAATATGACTGCCAGCATACTATAGTTGTCCCATGTGAGAAGCTGGCTTTCCGTTGATGGTGTGTTTCTGAGTTGTACCTGATGCCTTTGGGATAGGGTTCTGCTTCTTGTGTGACCCGGTAGTAAAATAAACAGGTTCAGAAAATGGTTGATATGAATCTAGGTTTGCACTGTGGACTTGGAAGGCCATGAAAGCTGCCCAGGCTTATACAAATCCATTGTTGGCTCAGCCTGTATGTCTTGTTGAGTGTGTTTACACGCACACATAAAACTGGATTAAGCTGAATAACCAGATTAAGGCAGAGAACTGGTTTCTTTCAAATCCATGTTTAAATGGGCAAGTAATTGTCTGGAGTTCACCTTTGACAAAATGCTCCAACGTCATTAAACTGTGCAAAAAAGAGTTAAAGTCATTATTGGCCACCATGAATCTAAAAATAAGCATGGCACCTGTGATCATTTCCTTGTACTTTATAAATACTGTATGTGTAGCCAGATTGATGCTTTATTTATAGGTTTCTATTCCCACAATGCTTTACTGCTTGGCTCTGAAATTGAGCCCTGCAAAGGACCTGATATGTGCAATTCATGCCTTACACCCAGTACTGCTGGAATAATAATAACACAGGCATTTTACTTCAATAAATATCGCGATAGGTTACTTTTTTAAAGTAATCAGACTACGTAACACACATTACTTTTAACATGTTACCCTACTGCTGTTGAGATTGTGTGGCTGAGTTTAGCACTGTACGTTCAGTTCAAAAATTTAACGGTTTCTGAAAAACTGAGAAAGATTATTTCAGCCAGGAGAAGGAATAATGCGATTGCTGAAAATTTGCCTGTGGAAATGTATTCTATATGTGGTGGCTGAAGCGTGTGTAAAGCAAATACATGTGCAGGCTACAAAACTTCTAAACAGTAACTCAGTTAAGGGTTTACATGGCGACAGCTTATTCGTGGAAAAAATTACCTCTTTCAACCAGGTGTCTCAAAGGCCAGTTTATATAACTGAAAAAGGGTTTACATGGCATTTTACAAATCACATTTATGTGAATAACTGGGTTATTGAAATGCATGTAAAAGCACTGAGTGATGCCTGTACAGCCCAGCCCAGACCAGACCATAAGCACTTCTTGAATATCCAAGCTAAGCTCCTTTTTAGGCCAGTAGTTGTTAATGAACAAGAAGATTTCAGCCAAGTGTGGAAGGATAAATGCCACTAATTAGTGATGGAAATGCTAAACACAAGGGCCCAAAGACATTATTGACTAAACAAGATAAGTAAATGGAAAGGCACTCCCACCCTTGAGTTGTCTTTGTGCCATCCTGTTGTTCCCCTGCAATATTACCAAGCTGCTACTTCTGCCTAATGGAATATCATATATGATATATGGTATATGAGAAATATAGAAAAATATGGGAATTTAAATGGATTTAATCTGCTTTTTTGTGTTAATTTACAGTGTATTTAGATGTTTAGAGTCTTCTTGTTGTCTTTCAATTACATTTTTGTTAGAACAATCAAGGCTATAACAGGCCATTCAGCCCAGCCAAGCTCCCCAGTCCTATCTACTTACTTCTGTTAAAAAACAAGTCAATATTTAAAAGTCCCTGAAGTCCTACCGTCTACCGGACTACTTGGTAGCTTATTCCTAGTGTCTGTGGTTCTCTGTATGAAGAAAAACTTACTAATGTTTTTGCAAAATTTACCCTTAACAACTTTCCAACTCTGTCCTCATGTCCTTGATGAACTCACTTTAAAGTAACAGTCTCAATCAACTGTACTAATTCCCTTCATAATTTTAAACACTTTAATCATGTCTCCTTTTAGTCTTTGTTTGCTTAAACTAAAAAGGCTCAGCTCTTTTAATCTTTAATCATAATTCATCCCTTGTAGCCATGGAATCAGCCTAGTTGTTTTTCTCTGGACCTTTTCTAGCGCTGCTATGTGCTTTTTGCAGCCCTGAGACCACAACTGCACACAGGACTCCAGATGAGGCCTCACCAGTGTGTTATAAAGCTTGAGCAGAACCTCCTGTGACTTGTACTCCACACATCAAGGCGCTATATAACCTGATATTCTGTTAGCCTTCTTAATGGCCTCTGAACACTGTCTGGAAGATAACAGTGTCGAGTCCTCTACAACTCCTAAATCCTTCTCATACTTTTGATTTTCAGACCTCCCATTGTGTATTCAAACCTAACATTTTTACTTCCTATGTGTAATGCCTCACAATTACTGACATTAAATTTCATCTGCCACAAATCTGCCCAAACCAGTATGTTGTCCAAGTCCTTCTGTAATGACTCAACTGATTCTGTATATTATCTGCCAATCCACTTAGTTTGGTATCATCTGCAAACTTAACCAGCTTGTTATTTATATTCCTATCCAAATCATTTATATATATTAAAAATATCATCGGCCATAGCACTGACCACTGTGGAACACCACTGCTAACATCAGCAAGTTACGATAAGGTTCCTTGTATGATAACCCTCTGTTTTCTGTGTCTGAGTCAATTTTGCACCCATCTACACACCACACCCCGAACTCCCATTTCTTTTAGTTTGATGTCCAACCTCTTATATGGCATCTTATCAAATGCTTTTTGAAAGTCAAGATAAATAATATCATAAGCTCCACTTTGATAGTTGCTTGGATCTGCATGATCACCCTTCTTATATAATGGGAAAATATTTGCCATTTTTCAGTCCTTCAGATTTTCCGCAGTGCACAGTGACTTCCTAAAAATATGTGTCAAGGGTTTATATATGTGCTCACTAACCTCCTTAAGACGAGTTTCTAAAGAGTTTGTACACAGTTTGTGTGAGGAACCTGCAGACTTGGGTGAGACTGCTAATCCTAATGTAATGTGGGAGACCTTCCATGACAAGACTCTGATGGCTGCTGAGGGTTGTGTTGGTGTTGCCTGGGATTCCTAGAAGATGGTGTTTCATCTTGCAGGTCACCCTGGATCAAATGCTTTTTGAAAGTCAAGATAAATAATATCATAAGCTCCACTTTGATAGTTGCTTGGATCTGCATGATCACCCTTCTTATATAATGGGAAAATATTTGCCATTTTTCAGTCCTTCAGATTTTCCGCAGTGCACAGTGACTTCCTAAAAATATGTGTCAAGGGTTTATATATGTGCTCACTAACCTCCTTAAGACGAGTTTCTAAAGAGTTTGTACACAGTTTGTGTGAGGAACCTGCAGACTTGGGTGAGACTGCTAATCCTAATGTAATGTGGGAGACCTTCCATGACAAGACTCTGATGGCTGCTGAGGGTTGTGTTGGTGTTGCCTGGGATTCCTAGAAGATGGTGTTTCATCTTGCAGGTCACCCTGGATACCATTGAGAAGAGTCACAGCACATGGCTTGATGGCAACTCCAGTCTGTACTGAGAGAACAGCTGTGAGGTGCAGATAGGGAGGTATTTTTTAGAGGAATCTTTGAGCAAGTGACACACAATCTATTGTCAAGTGACCCACATCCTTCTTATAGAGGTATCGAAGAATTACACACATCTGACTGTTTCTCAGAGAGTTGTTGTCAGGGCGGGTGATGGAACAGTCCTTATGGATGTTGCTGCAGTTGTGACCTGCTGGGCTAGCTACTTTAAGCAGCTGTTTAAAGCTGATCCTCTGCCTAGGATGCTGGATATCACTGGGTCCACAGTTCTTGAGGCTGATCCTCCAAATAGCTGTGAACCACCCAATCTCACTGAAATTACACAGGTGGTGAACCAGCTGAAGATGGGGAAGGTTGCATGCATCTTTGGTATCTGGGGTGAGCTTCTGCAAGCTGGTGATAAGGCAAGCAATCTTTGTTTCCATTTAGGGAACGGGCATCATCCCTATTTGGAAAGGGAAGGATGATCATCTTGATTGTGGTAACTATAGGGGGAAAATACTGATCTTGGTGCCGGGTAAGGTCCTTGCTAGGATCATTCTCAATAGAATTTGTGATCACTTGCTCACCTACCAGCAACTGCAGCAGTCTGGTTTTACGCCTAAGATGGTCCACCATCAACCACATCCTGGTAGTGAGGGTTCTCATTGAGTGCAAATGCGAATATCGGCAGAGTTTCTTTGCAGCCTTTGTTGATTTTCATAAAGTGTATGACTGAGTTGATCAAGCTGCTCTGCGGGACATCTTAAGACTTTAGCAGGATGCTCCAGAAGTTGCTGGATATCATGTACACTGTGTACTGTGCACTGGTACTGTGAGTGCTTTGCAGAGTGGAGGCAGAATCTCTGCTTTTTTCCCAGTTGATTCTGGGGTCCATCAGGGGCGTGTTCTTGCTTCTACTCTGCTCAGTGCTTGCATGGACTGGGTGTTGTGCAGGATCATGGGGTCCTCTGGCTATGGGGCATCTGTTGGTGAAGAAAGATTCTCTGACCTTGACTTTACCGATAATGCTGTGGTCTTCACAGATTCAATGGAGGCTCTAATCGACTCTCTTGAGAGACTGAGAGAGGAGTCTGCATGTCTGGGCTTGCGAGTGCCCTGGATAAAAACCAAGATCCATGCCTTTAATGACCTCTTGGGCACAGCCATCAGCAGTGTGTCTGTCTGCAAGGAGAATGTCGACCTTGTTGAGACATTTACTTACCTCAGCAGTGACATTCATGTCTCTGGTGACTCTTCCTATGAAGTCAGTAGATGGATAGGGAGAACATGGGGTGACATGAGGTTGCTGGAAAGGGGTGTGTGGTGCAGAAAGAACGAAGGTCCAAGTATTTAGAGTCCTACTGCTTCCTGTTTTGCTATATGGTTGCAAGACATGGGCACTATCCAGTGACCTGAGATGAAACTTGACTCATTCAGTACTCTGTCTCTTCAGGGAATCCTTGGGTACTGCTGGTTTGACTTTGTTGTGCTGATTTGACTGAGTGGTTGCTCACGGAGTCCTGAAGGAGGCATATTATCTGCATCATGAGGAAGCAACAGTTGTGGCACTACAGCCATGTGTTGTGATTCCCAGAGGGTGATCCAGCTCGCTGGATTCTCATTGTTGAGGATTGAGCAGTTGAACCTCACCAGGAGGACACTCACATAACACCTGGCTGTGGCAGTTAGATTTGATTTCCCAGGGGTGGGACTGGACCATGTGTCTACCTGGGGGGTTGCCAACTGGGATCCTGAGCTGTTTCATTGTGTGGTGAGTGCAGCAATGTGCTGTACCTGTATATTCTCCCGAACCTGACAGTTACTATTCCTGATGCACTTCATCTTCTCCTTGATTGTTCTTTTACAACTAAAATAATGAAAGAATCTCTTATCGGCTGTATTTCTCTCAAACTATCATTTAGCTTCCCTAATGTCCTGCTTAATGGTTGCCCTCATGTTCTCATACACCCTACGATTCACTTTGGTGTTGTTAGTCTTTTATGCCTTATACAGCTGTTTTTTCCTTTGCAGCTTCTTTTTTTAACTCTTTACCAACCCACTGTGAAGTTTTTAAAAATTTCCTACTAACTCCAAATTTAGGTATGTATCTGTCCTGCATTACATGTAAACATTTTTAAACCTGTTTCACTGCTCCTCGACTGTCTCCACAATTAAAAGCTTATCCCACTCTGTCCTCCTTAGATTTTGCCACATCTGCTCAACATTTACCCTATCAAAATTAAACTTAACAGTTTCAGTTTTTGCATCCGCACTCTTCCAAAACACTGAGAACTGTATTATATTATGGTCACTTGTCCCCAGTGGGTCTATCACCTCTACACCCTCAATTCTACCCTGATTATTACAAAATATGAAATCCTGCCAGGCTTCCTCTAACATTGGTGCTTTAACATACTGTGTTTAAAAAATAGTCACTGATTACTTCTAAAAACCCCTGCTCTTGTGTTATCTCAGTTAATATTCAGGTAGTTAAAGTCACATAGAATATTATCCCTCTGTAAACTTTCCTTTTTAATATTACCAAAAAGATGTGCATTGAAATTATTTTCTGCATTGGACAGTGTACAATACATTCCTAAAATAAGGTATCTTTCCCTAATCCTTTCCAGGCCAAGCCACATGTCCTCACCAAGATGGAGCTCATTGTCCAACTGAAGAGGACTTGCATTTAAATTCTGTTTCACTTAAACAGCAACCCCATCTCCTTTTCTGTTCTGTCTATCCTTCCTAAAAAATGTGTATTTAGCCATGTCATAATATCATAATTATACTCCTCAACATACAACTCCAACTCACTTCATTTATTTTTGATACTTCAAGTGTTTTAATGGCTAACTAAAAAGATTACAGACAAACTATTTTTAATGTGTTACTTATTTTACTTTTGCATTTAAATGTTGGGTAAGGCTTCACATTACCATGCATTTTTATTTTTACACTATTGTTTGTTTCTCCATGTACAGTCCTAAACTCCCTACACCTCTGTATCCTAGTTTAAATAATCCTCGACTAACCTACTAATATGCCTCCCCATCAAATTGGTACCCCCGTTCGTTTGTTTATTAATTAATTATCCCTGTTTTTTTTTTTGTTTATTAGTGAATTATGTACTGTATCTTCAAGTTGGCTTATGTTCTCTGGTCCTTGTGGGTGGAGCCCCAAGGGGAGGAGCCATCCTGACATGACTATGTCTGAGCCCTCCCTCTGGCTATTTGTGTCAAAGACAGAGGAGACCGCAGACATGGTACACTGAAGGTCTGTTAGAGTTGTTGTGAGTACTGCATATCTTGTTGGGTTTTCTGGATTATTTTATTATTTTTTGCTCTCATACTGTTTTTTTTCTAATGGAATGTGTATTGATAAACTTGTTTGTTGAGGACTGCATTTTTAGGTAACACTTTTGGCATCTTTGAGGCATTTTTTTGATTTTGAAATAAATATTTATTTATAAAGACTCTGGATTTTTTTACTGATTCCTTTCTTTGACAGGCAACTCTGATACTTCAAAGTTTAATTTTGAAGCTTCCACCCCTTTAGTCTTGTGTAGGCCAAAGCAGCCCTGTACTTGTTAGGAGTCAAGCCTATTGAGTGAGGCCTAATCCCGACAGGCATAGATGGCCTGTGAAGGCTTTTTGGAGGCCTCATAATCTTTTTGCTATGACTGTGACTCCAATTCATGATACTGTTTATCATTACAATTCAGTTTTTAAAGTTATGCACTTCAGCACAAGCGTAGGATATTTTAGAATGCCATGGAAGAAGAGAACAGACAGTTTTCCTAACTCCATTTTTAATGACCCCTAATCTAAGGATCCTGTCAAGTGGAGTTTTTGTTTACCTCTCCTCTGTTGTGAACTCAATTATGATGCTAATGTGACTATTTATATTCAGTTCTGTTTTACTATGAAATGAGTATGAAATTTGTGTATTTTTGTATATACAGTAAATATTATATTGTTATGTGCTTTTACTCACTAAAGAGAACTATACATGAGAAAATATAGTAAAATGTAACTGAAGAAAAAAACACAAAAAATAACTTTCCTCGTTTAAAATGTTTACTCCTTAATGCAAAAAGTATTAGAAATAAAATGCATGAGCTAGAGGCAATGATATTGTAGGAATTACACAGTCATGGCTAAATGAGAGTGAAAGAGAAGAATATATTAGTGGGTACACGTGCTTCAGGAGAGACAAACAAGGAAGGAAAGGAGGGGGTGTGGCACTATATGTGAAAAATAATATTCAGGCTCACATCCTCAAGTTGGAAGGAGGAAACATGTCAGAATCTATGTCCGCGTTTCCATTAACCTTATTAATGTACATTTTGAAATTGCAAAACAAAAAAACGGTAATGAAAACACGTGGATTTTGAAAATTCACAAAAAAGTTTTTACACTCACTTGACGTGGTTTTTCAGATGATTCGACAAAGCAATAATTCGTAAAACTGCAGTGGAAACACATTTTTCTCATTTACGTCACATGATGATGTACATTTTCAAATACTTGTGCAAATGTGATGTGATGAATACAGCAGTGTCGTGAGCACTACTTGGTGACCCAAAACAAATGTCCCTAATCATTAACCTCTCATCGACTACCTGCAGAGAAATAGATGTCCATCCTTTCCTGTTAACATAATCCCGATACTTGTCACTTGGTGCACGATATGTGAGCCATCGATCGCACCATACACCTGAGGTATTTTCTATGCCTCATAATTGTGCTGTGAAAAATGCCAAGCCTCTTCTACATCAGGTAAAATGATGAATTGCCTTTTGCAGCATATGGCCTTACACACCCCATATACACACTTGTGAACGGTGGTTTTGTTCACCCCAAAAGTCTCAGCAACATTCCTGTACTCCGCACAGGTAAGCAGTTTATAAAGCACGATGGCTATGTGCTTCTCTGTCAGGACTGGCTCCCTTGTGTATACAGGGGACACAAGAGGACCTATTGTGCTGCATAATTCCATGAATGTTGAGCTGCTCATCCAAAAAATTTGTACCCACAGTGGACAATTTCAAAGAAATCCCTAATATGTGGATTCTGCCTGCCCTTTATTGTATTCACTCACTGTTGTCTCTCTAATTAAAAATGAATACAGCGATTGTAGACATAGTTGAAATAACAGCACCAACACCCATGTTGGTCTTCATTTTTAATTTCAGGTGATAAAACAAAGTTTATTCACATTAAATCACCCAATGGAAACACAGACAAGTCGTATTTGTGTTTTGTCGACTTCAGAAGTATCGCTTCTATTTTGCGCGTAACCACAATGGAAATGCAGCCACTGTGGTTTAAGCTAGTAAGGAAAGACAGAGATCTTGTTATTGCTGTTTGCTACAGGCCACCAAATTCTAATATGTTAGACAATAACATTATTTAATCAAATGAGATATATGTGCAATAAAGAAGATGTAGTGGCCATGAGTGATTTTAACTTTCTGAATATTGATTGGGAAGTCCCTATTGGGAATAGAAAAGAGGAAACTGAAATGGTGCAGATAGCAGATGACTGCTTTTTCTCCCAGTTTGTCTCAGGTCCAATATGTGGAGATGCCTTTCTAGATCTCACCTTTTGAAACAGTAAAGACAGAGTAACAAAAACATTAGTTTCTGATACTTTAAGTAACAGTGATCACAATATGGTCAATTTTGAGATATTCTTTGAAAACACACAAATGTACACCAAAACAAAGACTTATAACATGAGGAAGTATCTACAAAACACAGAATGGGAAAGCAAAACCCAGCAACTATAAATGAGAGTTGAGATTCAGGCTCAAAATAAGTTTATTCCACAAAGCAATAAAACAAAAAAGAACAAAGAATTGGCCAAAATGGATAAATAAGAGTATTATTTAAAAAAGTAGAATTGAAAAGACCACTGAACAAGAAAATTTTAAAAAGCCAGATGATACAGAGGAATATGGGAAACTACAGCAAAATATCAAAAAAAAGTATTTGAAACAAAATTGCTAAAGAAGCCAAAATGAACAACAAACTATTTTTTCAGTACTACTCCAGTAAAAAGATGATAAAAGAGAATTTAAGAAACCTTAGGGACATGAATGGAGAAATCATTGAGAATGAGAAGGAAATAGCAAATGAATTGAACAAATATTTCACTCAAGTATTTATAAAGGAAGAAACAAGTGGAATGCCTTGTGCAGAAGTAAAACCAAACTATGAGTTCATAGATTTTAAAACAGAAGAAATAGAAGCATTTGAAGACTAATAAAACCCCTGGACCTGATGGGACTTTACAGATTGTATTGAAAGAAATGAAAAGATCATCTTTATCCATTATTAGGCATATTTCAGCAGTCACTTCTGAAAGGAGAAGTACCTGAGGGCTGGAAAGTTGAAAATGTGACTCCAATCTTCAAGAAGGGAGTCAAAATGGATCCAGACCAATTAGTCTTATTTCGGTTTAATGCAAAATTAAGTAAACTATAATAAGAAATAAACGAGAAAATAATATTATAAACAACAACTAGCATATGTTTATAATAGAAAGCTCCTGCCAAACCAATCATTTAGATATTTTAGAAAACCAACCAGAATAGTTGAAAAAAACAAAGCATATGGCATAATTTACCTAGACTTTCAAAAAGCATTTGATACAGTGCCACACCAAAGATTAATTCTGCAACTAGAAACTGTAAGCATCAGAGGTAACTTACAAAACTGTATCTCTAGTTGGTTAACCGGCAGGAGACAAAGAGTACATATAAGAGGAGAATGTTCCACATGGAGTGAGAACATCAGGGGAGTCCCTCAGGGGTCTGTTCTTGGAACATTACTTTTTCTGATTTATATTAATGACATTGATTCTGGTATAGTTAGTAAAACTTGTCAAATTCGCAGATGACACTAAAATTGGAGGGATGGCAGCCACTGAGGAGGCAACAAAAATAATTCAAAATTACCTGCACAGGCTTCAGAACTGGACAAACACCTGGAAAAAGCAGTTTAATGTAGAAAAGTGCTACATGTGGGCTAAAGAAACATCAACAAGATGGGAGACACGGTCCTATAGGAAGAAATTTCTCAAATGGATTTAAGGGGTTATGTTGACACAACATAAACATAATATAAACATAAACGCAAACACAGGGAAAGAAGGTTTATCAGGAGCTTTGTAACAGGGTTATCAATGAAATTAGGCAGTTGATCTAATATTCAAGGTTTCCTTTCATTGTTTTAAAATAAGTACAATACAATACAATATAATTTTTTTTTGTATAGCTCAAAATCACACAAGAAGTGCCGCAATGGCCTTTAACAGGCCCTGCCTTTTGACAGCCCCCCAACAATGACTCTCTAAGAAAACAAACAAAAACTCCCAAATAAACCCTTGTTGAGAAAAGAAATGGAAGAAACCTTGGGAAAGGTAGTTCAAAGAGAGACCCCTTTCCAGGTAGGTTGGGTGTGCAGTAAGTGTCAAAATAAATACAATACAATACACAGAACAGAACACAAGTATTCCTCAAACTTATATATAAATGTCTACACATGGAAGTGTGTGTGTCTGTCTGGCCCAGAAGTGAGAGGTGGATTCGGGGTAAGGGCTCCACCTCTGAGGATATGCAAACGAGGCCAGCACGTTGGCAAAATGAAACCTCCGAAGATAGAGTCACTCTCTTAGCCACTAATACAGAAGTGAGGCGAGCACATCGGCAAAACTATATCTCTTTTACTTTTCCTCCCGCCGCTAATACACAAGCAAGGTGAACACATCGGTAAAAACTAAACCTCCAAAGAAAGACAAAGTCACTTAACTGCTAATACACAAGCGATGAGAGATGCCCAGAGTAATTTCTTTCAATTACTTGACATTTCAATTACCTGAATTCTTTTTCTGACAATTTCAATAGTTTATTTACAGCATGGGCTTACACAGCTAGTGCAATATAATAGTGCAATAAAAATATTATAAGTACAGAGCAGAATTCAACAGTAGAAAATATCACATAATACGATTTGGATTTGTTCAGAGTCCTGGATACCTCGGCCATCAAGCTGCCTCCACCTATTGGCCATTCCACAGCTGAGTTAGCGCCTGGCCAAAAAACAGAAATTAATTTTTGTAGAAGTGATGGAAGTATTTTAACATCTTAAAAGTGGTTTAGATAACCAACAAAGCTCAGGAGGTAGCTCATCAGACCCTGATGACCTACCTTTATCTGTAGATGTCAAAAACTTAGCAAGTTCAGTCAGTGAAAAGTGGGGAATTGCTGTAGTAGGGAAGCTCTTTTATCAGTAAGCACATGGATGGCCAGACCTTCCAGAAAATAATTACCATTATAGGGAGAAGGACCAGAATTTTCAGAAAATTCTGAACAAGAAATGTTTATAGGTTTATTGGTTGAGTCTCACTCTTATTTTCATTAACAAAGCAGAAGCAAACAAATCACATCACACAAGTACAATTCATTTATGTGTGAGGAATCACAAATTCATCCCTTTAAAGAAGCACACCATTTTGTTCCATTCTGATGGGAGGTCATTATTGACACACACCCAAGAATACCTGCTCTTTAAATATAAGATACTCAACTTAAGTTCAGAAATACTTAGCTTTTTCAAATAAGCCAACCACCTGGCAAATTGAATTTGAGAAATTGTGAATGGTGCCCATTATAGGAAGCTAGACAAACACAGGACTGATCACAGATCCAAAATTCATAGCAATAAATTGGTCTAGTTTATACACAGCATTTTGGCAAGCATCTTCATTTTGGAATAGAGAAGAGTTAAAATTCCAATGGGCAGATGTAATCAGTTGGAAATAAAACATTGTGACATTACATCTCTGGTCATACAGGAAAATAAGAACAAGGGAGGCAACTGTAAAAGAGGAGGCACATGACAGGGAAATAAAACTGCAATTGACTCTAGACTCTGAATGATGAGGGAGGGGTTAAGAAAATAAAAAAGAGCTCAGCAAATTTAAATCAGTCTTGTAAAAAGAACAGTGTAGAATGAGGGTGGCAGAGTTGGGAGTTTATGTAGAAACTTGCTTCAATACCAAGAATCATTTCAAAGTCTTTAAAATTTTATTAGTTAGAGTTATAAAGAATGAGGACTGGTAATGGACTGGCTATTAAATGGAGCACAGTGCTTTCTCCACTAATGAATAGCAAAACCTGCAGGCACTTATATAACCTGATTTGAAAGTTTTAAGTTGCAAGTTGCGTACATTAAAATAACTTCCCTACCTAGGAAGTGATTGTTAAGTTTGCAGTTGGTAAGACAGAAGGAAGCATGAAATTGAAATAAATACATAAAATAAACTAGCGACTAGCTAACTGTTGTCAGACATGTGCGCATAGGAGGCAGCTAAAGGGCCTGAATGAGATTAATTCCATGCCAGACCAGGGGGTGGTGAGTACACTGACTCTTTATCTCACTTCTCTGCAGACCAGTTACAGGAAATTCCACATGGCCCTGATAACCTCACTTCCGGTCCTGACCCCATTGATAACATAACTTCCGGTTCCAGTCCTGACGACACCACTTCCACTTCTGGCCCCATTGATGATGTCACTTCTTCTGCTTGCATTTAAAACTGCAATCTTGACACTCTCAGGTGAGTTCTGTGTTGGACTCAAACCTGTACACATCTGTACAACTAATTTATCCATTTGCAGCCAACAATATTATACAGGTGGCTGCCCCAAGCCTTTTTTTGGCTCCTTTATTTGTCTATCGTTGACACTGCCTAACACAAAACAGCTCCCTATCCACACGAGGAAGTATATACTTCATGTAACTTCTCCAAACAATTCAACAAAACAGAACTAACAATCTCCTCACATCTCTCTCCATGCCTGCCAATATTATTTAGGTAAGCCTAACATACCCACTATTTCATCCATACATGGATCCCATCCCCACTCCAGCCCATTTCTGGTGATACAATTAGATCATACAGCACAAAGTCCAATTAACAAAGTTGGTGTCACAACACAAGCACATGAAACAGCATGTCAATAAACACAACACCAGGTGGGCCATTACAACAGCGTAGCAAGTGGCTTCCAGAGTCTGAATAAATGGCTCAACAGTGCTGGGGCTTTCTGTAGCAAAACACTCCACAAAAGTATTGTGGAATACGGCCGGCCATTCATCCCAGCCACCAGATGGAGCCCTCCCTGTAGCGTGGAAGTGCCCCGAATGCCAGCAGGGAATCATGGACAATGGAGTGTTTATTCACAGCCCTGCTGGATACCATGGGGGCCACCAGAGGATGCTGCAGGGAGGATTAAGGACTATTTTCCCTACACCCCGGAAGGATGTCTCAGTCACATGGACAGAAGAAATGACGTACTTCCGGGATGAAAATGAAGAGTTTTGATCTGACCCGGAAGTGCTAGGAAGTCACATGGACTGAGGGTTCAGAAGCACTTCCGGGTCAAGGACTATAAAGGGCTCTGGGAAATCCCAGACAGGGAAGCTGAGTCGGGAGGAGGGGTGGCAGCGCGTCTGGGAGTGGAGGATTCTTATTGTTTATTGATTATTGTAGTGATTTATGAGTATAGTGAAGTGGAGGGTGCTTGGTGCACATTATTGTCCTAACAAAATAATAATTTGGACTTTTATCTGGTGTCTGGCGCCTGATCAGAGGGTTCAAGGGAGTGATAGCGCCCCCTATCTGTCACAGTATACAACAGTTGTAATGCCACAGTGCTGGCAATGCAAAGCAAAAAAAGAAGAGTCAAGCACCATTAACAGCAATGGTTAAAAAAGTGGCATCAATTTATTACTTTATAGTTCTCTTCACTTGGTACAGTCTCAGAGTGCTGTAACAAGTTTACAGCTAAAATATAAATTACAAAGTCAATCACAATTTACAGAATGCAATATGATAAATTACAGTCAAGTCCAATATAGGTTATAACTGCAAAAATAAAGATTGGATCCAAATAAATAAATAAGATCCACAGAGTTAATTTAATGGAACATAAACAGCTTGGGGCAGCCTTGGTATTTTGATTATTACCAAAAGGGCAATATACATCATTTAAAAAGGCAAGAAAGAAGAAACAAGATATACGTTTATAAAGATGAGAATTATAGGAAACACAAAACAGAGGAACTGGCCATTATTAAGAGAACATGCAAGTGGCCTAAAAATGATAACTTCTATGGCATACTTTGGATCATTATAGATTGTACTTCCAGAGTATGGTATAGTGGGTCCAAATAATTGGATGCGCTCACACTGGGGAGTGGAAGAGGTACGAACGATCTGCTGAGGAGACAGCTCATCTCCTGATTTGTGAGAGGTCTGTCTGTGTGGTGCCTTGTGAGGGTGGTCAGTAGACTTCACCTGTAACCAGCATATAAAAGGGGAAGTCAGGATAAGAAAGGAAAAGAAAACACAAAGAGAAGATCGACAGAGAGATCAGAGGTTAAAAGAAGTAGCGTGAAACAGGCAAGAGGCAAGCAAAAGCTGTTGCAGGAGCGCGAGAGTGAGCTCAAGTGTGAGAGGAGGCAGACAGACAGCCATGAGGTGGAGAGCCATGGAGAGAGCATGTGGCTGGTGCTCGGAGCTGCGGTGGTGGTGGTGAGTGATTCAGAGAGCTGGAGCGACCAGGAGGTGTGGTGCTCGCCACATAAGTCTGGGAAGGCAGCGGGAGTGAGTGAAACAGGTTCACATGGAGAGCCTTTCTGTGTCCATGGATGGGAAGGACCCAAGCCTGGGACCGGATTGGGGGCCCTCTTGTTGAGCAATGGAAATGGCAGGAACCTGGACCGGATGACCGCAGGATGATGGACGGCTGTGTCTGTTGTGTAGGCGTTCTCCTTAGCTGAGGAGACATCAGTTAACAGATGGCAAGAGCACTCATGTTTTAATGGACAGCTTCCTGCAGTTGTTTTTAACTTCACTTTAATGGATTGTTTCACTAATTTTATCATTCACTAGCATCTTTATTTTATTGGATTATTTATTTATTGAACTTTTTGAGCACTGTACTTCTGAACACTTTTTGATCTTTAATAAAAAACAATAGAACACTTTTTCATCATCCCCTTGCTCTGTGTGTGCTTGTCCTCACCTGCCTGGCTCATCCCAGTTACGACTATCGACGGTGTCAAGTTCAAGAGGCTCCCCAACAAGAGTGGGAGCATGGAGCCAACACGCTCCATCCCAATAAGCTTTGCAATTACTTCAGATGAGTCAAGAACACATGAAATTGCTGTAACCCTATTTCACAAGCTGTTTTCATTGTATGCATCACTGCCTTCTCGCTTGGACCAGGAATCGATACAGAAGAATTATCTGTCCTTTAATGAATAGATCATGGATTTTTTCCAAGTATTCTTAAGAACTTTCTGACAGTTGGAATAATTAAGAAACCCCATTGTCAGGTGTGATGAATTCACAGTTGGGACAATATAACATACGGCATCTTTTCATAGATAGACAGTGTGGTGGATTGCCGGCTTCTTTCTCCGGCCCTCACCCCCAGGCCGCCAGGAGGAGCTCTCCCAGCAGCGTGGACATGCCCCGAGTTCCAGCAGGGCCTCATGGACTATGTAGTTTTTATACACAGCCCTGCTGGATACCTTGGGGGCCACCAGGCGTCGCTGTAGGGGGGCTCGTAGGCTCGCATGTGCCTTATAACCCGGGAGTACGTCACGGTCATGTGACAGGAAGAAACGATGTGCTCCTGGGTTGAAAAAAAGGACTGTTTACCCTGACCCGGAAGGGAAAAGGAACTGTGGACTGTTGAATGGGAACACCTCCGGGTCAGGGTGTATAAAAGGACTCTGGGAAGCCCAGTACACTGAGCTGAGCTGGGAGGAAGGGTGGCGAAATGTCTGGGAGTGTGGAGGATTATTGGTTATTGTGTTTATTATTGATTAATTATATGAGTATTGTGGAGTGGAGGGTGCTTGGTGCACATTATTATTATATAATAAATAATAATTGGACTTTTATCTGGTGTCTGACGTCTGATCCAAGGGTTCAAGGGGTCACGGAGACTCTTAATCTTTTACAGTGGCGTAGTCGGCAGGATTCTCTGGCCGTTCAGTTTTGGCAGAGGACCTGAAATTAAACAAATTTCTGTGGAAAGAGAACCCCAAGAAGACAGCGTCAGGACGCACAGAAAAGTTCACCATACTCCGTGAGCTTTAAGATACAGCAGACCGCGATGGGGAAGAAAACTGGAAAGAAGGGCAGTCCCGACTGGGTGAAGGCTATGACAGACTCCGAATTGACCTGGACGTATCTGACTGGGTGTGAGGAGGACCGAGAGCCGATAAAGGCTGAACAAGCCCGAAGGGCGCAACAGCAGGGTTGCTGTCAGCCATCAGCCGCGCCGGAATCCCTGAACGGATTGGGGACATCGCTACCACATCTGGAGGTATGTACCGGGAAAACGCCCAAAGTTTCGGGTACATTTTATTCCTGTTTTACAGAGGCATGCCTCCAGAAAGCAGACGGTGCGTCGGATGCCTTCCTCATACCTTGGCAAGATGGCCGCGTTACACAGAAGGCAGGCCAGGCTAGGAGTCGACAATCTACAAGCCCATTCGAGGACAAGGACCACGTGACCTCGCGCGATGGATGCCGGGAACGATACGGTCAGTTCGGAGCCTTCGGTGAGGTCAGTTGTTCCCCGACAGGTCTGAGCTCCCTGAAAGGGAAGGGGGCGGCGAGCGAAGCAGCGCCAAAATTAAAAAAAGAGGAGCAGGAGGTGACTGAGCGGTCTGCCGACAAATTAAAAGCGGCAGATCGCAGTCAGCCGCTTGAGGCTACCCGTTCCTCTTCGGATTCCATTTCCCAAAAGCCTCCGCGAAGCCCCGCAGAGCACGTGCCGACAACGAACGTGCACATTGGCTCTCGGCCGGTAGCAGCACCCAGGCCGTCTAAAATGCGGGACTCAAATCCCCAGGAGCCTTCGCGAAGCCCAGCAGAGCACGTGCCAGGAGCGGATGTGCTCATTGGTTCCCGGTCGACAGGTGATCAAAACAAGGAAGTGTCTTTGCCTCCGGCCGAAACAATTAACTTTATAGACTTATGGGAGCTCGAGAAATGTCTCGCGCCCCTTTACACTTTCTTCCAGGGTCTGGAGGAACTGAAGGCTCATGTGGAGGAGCTGAGAGCTACGGCCGAGGAGCCACTAAAGGGACTGCAGGGATTCCTACGGCGACTGGGGCGAGAAGCTCCTCCGGTGATCGATGCGGGAATACAGGTGAGTCCTGCCCGTATTGTATATAATAAGGGGACGCAGTGTGAGCCGGCACCGCGTTTAATAAGTAGCGGTTGCCAAAGCACTGTGAATCCGACAGTAGACTGTGGCACAATGACGGAGTGGTCGGGCAACTGTCCGATAGAACCGGGGCGGCGGTATCAGACGCCACTCTGGACTGATGCGGACCTTAAGAGCCCGACCCGCGTGATAAAGGAGTTGCCGTTGGTTACTGAAGGGGCGGAGGAAGTGCCAATCGAACCGGGCCGGCTGGACAGTGCTGTTACCCGGAGCGATGTGGTACTAATGACGCCGCCTCCATTAATGCATAGGACAACGGGTGTGCAAACAGCAAAGAGGCTCTCTCTTTTCCATAGAGAGCCTCACGCTGTGCACAAGCCCCAGAGAAAGCAGGAGATCCCCGAATTAAAACGAGGGTCTCCTGACATATTAAAGAAAAGGGCAGAGAGCAGCAAAGCAGCCATTAACCCCTCCTTGGCGGAGGAGAAGGTGGAGCTGACCGAATTCCCGAGATGTTTCAGGTCTCGGGAAGAGAGGCCACCAGGAGGACGTTGGCGGTGCTACAACTATCGGCAACCGGGCCACGTGTGGTGAAGTTGTCCCCGGAGGACAGGGGAGCGGTGGGAAAGAAGATACACCGTTCCCCCAAGGTTCGCCGGGGGATCTAGACAAAGTAGCCAAGGTCCGGATGATGCGTTCTCCTGGAGGTGGACGTCCCTCGCGGGGCTGGTAGCTTCGCCCCAGTTGGCTTCGCTAAGGGGGGGGGAATTGTGGTGGATTGCCGGCTTCTTTCTCCGGCCCTCACCCCCAGGCCGCCAAGAGGAGCTCTCCCAGCAGCGTGGACATGCCCCGAGTTCCAGCAGGGCCTCATGGACTATGTAGTTTTTATACACAGCCCTGCTGGATACCTTGGGGGCCACCAGGCGTCGCTGTAGGAGGGCTCGTAGGCTCGCATGTGCCCTATAACCCGGGAGTACGTCACGGTCATGTGACAGGAAGAAACGATGTGCTCCCGGGTTGAAAAAAAGGACTGTTTACCCTGACCCGGAAGGGAAAAGGAACTGTGGACTGTTGAATGGGAACACCTCCGGGTCAGGGTGTATAAAAGGACTCTGGGAAGCCCAGTACACTGAGCTGAGCTGGGAGGAAGGGTGGCGAAGTGTCTGGGAGTGTGGAGGATTATTGGTTATTGTGTTTATTATTGATTAATTATATGAGTATTGTGGAGTGGAGGGTGCTTGGTGCACATTATTATTATATAATAAATAATAATTGGACTTTTATCTGGTGTCTGACGTCTGATCCAAGGGTTCAAGGGGTCACGGAGACTCTTAATCTTTTACAATAGATAGATAGAGAGATAGATAGATACTTTATTAATCCCAAGGGGAAATTCACATACTCCTTCAGCAGCATACTGATAAAAAACAATATTAAATTATAGAGTGATAAAAATTTTTATGGTTACAAATTTTTTTTTAAGTTTCCTGGTATGACTTCAAGCAGCAGAAGAAGTGAATTGGTATTCATGCACATGAATAAAATGGCAAGTTACTGCTAGTGTGCGAGATTCTGCTGGTGTTTCAATAACATGTTTTCAGAATCTGTTTTGCCATCAGGATTGGCTATCAGACTTGGGAAACATGAAAATGTACAAGCTAAAATAACTTTATTCAAAGCACATTTGAAATAGTAAATTAATTAGTAGATAAGCCTGGACAGAATTTCCCCATTTTGTTTTTAAATGAGGGTTTTCAAATTTTAAAAATTAATAAAGAATTCTCTGATTGAGATATCTGAAGAAAATTCAATGTTCCTAACACATTCCAATGAAGAATAAGTGTATTAAGTTTCAACAAAAGCTTTTCATTATGAGTTGAGTTGTTTGAGGTGGACAAACAGGCAGACAGACTATTACGAGACCGACATATCAGGATTACTGGGAAGCTCAAAAGGTGACCAGGAGATGTAAAACACACCCAACCCATGGTGAAACAGGCAGGCCGTAACCGGAATGGCAAAGAGATAGATAGATAGATAGATAGATAGATAGATAGATAGATAGATAGATAGATAGATAGATAGATAGATAGATAGATAGATAGATAGATAGATAGATAGATACTTTATTAATCCCAAGGGGAAATTCACATACTTAATACAATAAGTATTAATAAATATAATAACAATACTCAATACCAGAAGGACACGACAAAACAGAGGATGTCTAACGAGTTCAAATACCTGACACTGGGGCCTGCTTACAACAGCAACACTAGAGTTCTTCAGAGACATTGTTAGAATTATCCACTGAGGGGTGGCAAGTTAAGCAAGCAACACCATTTTTGCCTTGAAATCACTAGATGTGACTAAATTGATCATGTGGCTCCTCTTTAGAGCATTGCATAAACAATGGATATTATGTAAATTAAAAGAAACATTTACAGTTTCAGTAATTATAAAAAATAGAATCCTCCATGTAAAAACCCAGCTTGGGATAACTTTCAATATGTAATAACCCAAAAAGACCTATTTAGGCATGACAACAACAATAGGTGCTTTTCATAATTTTGCAAATGCACTAAAAATAATTAAATACCTATACACACTCATCTACTGCCAAGAGACACGTAGGCTCCCAATTATTCAATTATTAGTATAACTATTGCATCATTTTTGAACTCACTCATGCCAATTTCTGATTATATGGATTATTATTATAGCACTACATACATTCTCCAAATTAGGGTGTTGAGAGTCAGAGACAGCATAAGATATAAGGCAGGAACAGACCGACTGAGGGCTTCAGTCCACTTCTTATTGTCACTGGACCATTTTTTATCTGGTGACTATACAGAATACTAGCTGAAGTACCTGCTGTTGCCTGGGAATATTAGGAGACTGGGTTAAAGAAAGAAAGCAAACTTTTATGTGTTTTAAATGGTGACCCTGTTGTTATTGTTTGCTGTTCCGTCCATCCTAAGACTTGGACTAACTTCTGCATTGGGCAAACTCCTGGAAAATGCAGAAGAAAAAGTGCAAAGTGCTACATATGCACAAAGTGAACATCCTTTGAAAATGATTCAGGGGTTTATGTTGACACAACATTTTCATCGACTAAGCAATGCACAGAAGCAATTGAAAGGCAAATAAAATATTATATCATAAAAACTGTTGAATTTAACTCAAGGGATGTTATGCTTAAATTATATAATACACTAGTGAGACCACATCTGGAGTACTATGTGCAGTTCTGGTCACTACAGTACAGAAAGACATAGCAGCACTTGAAGCTGTGCAGAGGACCAGTGTGTCCCAGGACTTAAGGACATGGCCTACTGTGATGGACGCAGAGAATTAAACCTGTTTAGTCTCAAGCTCTGTGGTGGGCAGGCGCCCTGCCTGGGGTTTGTTTCCTGCCTTGCGCCCTGTATTGGCTGGGATTGGCGCCAGCAGACCCCTGTGACCCTGCAGTTAGGATATAGCGGGTTGGATAATGAATGGATGTGTGGGGACCTAATCCGGGTATATAAAATCCTCAAAGGCATTGATAAAGTAGATCCAGCAACATTCTTTCTGCTTAAGGATAAATCACATACTCGAGGACATCATTGGAAATTAAGGGGAAGTGCATTTAAAAACTGAAGCAGGAAGAACTTTTTTACGCAAGGAGATGTAGGACTCTGGAAATAAACTATATAGGTATAGACTTAGAATTGTAGAATGTAGAATTGAATATCGAACATACAAACAGACATACAGTACATTCTGGTTTTTTATATTGTTACTATATACAGTATTCTTAGGCATGTTAACATGCTTAATTTCTTTGTAATATGAAAAGTATTTGTTAAAGTTTGCTACATGAAATAACAGAGGCCACTGCTCCCACGAAGGAAACATTTTACGAAAATTAACTTTTCTTTTTTTTCAAGATTCAGTATTTAGTATTTTCTTCCATTAAGTTATTACACAGATGCTGTAGTTTTAGATTTTTGATTCTCTATATTTACACTTTTTTGACCCCAGAAGAGCAGGATTTTTATTTAATTAAGGTACTTGTCAATAGGAATCTTTAATTGAAGACTGAAATAGAAACATTTAGTAAAAAGCATTTGTCCTATGACTTTTTTAACTATTACCTGTAATGCAATTATGCTTATGTAAGTTAATTTAATTCAGACAATACATTTATTTTAATCATATTTAGTATCTCACAGCATTAGACTCTTAGACATGATACTATTGCCATTCACCTAAAATCTCCATTTTCCTGTACAACAGATCCATTAAATTGAATTACTTGAGAAGCTGCTGCATGCTGATTCTCAGCAGTCTGTTTTGGGCAAACAGTTTGTCTCTTTAAATGAATTCATATGTTGCACTTAGAAACCCTGACCAAAAGTAATGGCTTCACTAAAAAGTTCCATTTAAATGTTAGATGACAGTAATGCGTTGCACATTATTGGCAGCCGCTAATAAGATGACTGCAGCAGAATATCAAGAACAGCTTCATATTCAGCGATCACCATCTCCCTGATTGAGGTTTTTACTTTTTTGTCTTTAAGGATTAATTTTATTTCTGTTAAGATTCATTTGTCTTTGAATTGACATTTTTCATATCAGTGAGGTGGTGTCCTCTTTTTTGCTTGATTATTGAATGACAAGAATAAAATAGCTTAATATTTATAACCCACTGGCTACAGTTCAGGGTCAAATGGAGTTGGTCTATACTGGCATTACTGGGCACAGGGCAAGAGCCAGTTCTGGATAGAGTGCCAGTCCATTACATTCAAGAAATGCTTCTTTTAAAGAAAAAAAAAAAAAAACTGCCTTCCTGTATATAATATTTCAGATTACCATCCTTAGAAGATTCTCATGAGCCTTTCCAAGATATCTGTCAAACTGTTAATGTTCTCATATTTTCTTGAACCTCTGGCTTCTGTTTTTAGAAATTTTAGTTAAATGTGTGGTCAGTGCCTGATTTACACTTGAAAACCTTGAAAACTTTGAAATGCTTACATTTTATTAACTTTAAGAGGCACAAATCAAATGATGCTATTTGGATTATTACACGTTGGAGTTGCACAGTTGGAAATATTCTTGTTTTGAGCATGTTTAAGGAATGTTAAGAAATACAGTAAATTTATTTTATGTTTTCCTTACTGGTGCCTTACTGAGGAAGGCAGGCTCTATTGTAGGCATGGAGCTGGACAGTTTGACATCTGTGGCAGAGCGACGGGTGCTCAGCAGGCTCCTATCAATTATGGAGAATCCACTGCATCCACTAAACAGTGTCATCTCCAGACAGAGGAGTAGCTTCAGCGACAGACTGCTGTCACTCTCCTGCTCCACTGACAGACTGAGGAGATCGTTCCTCCCCCACATTATGCGACTCTTCAATACCACCCAGGTGGGTAAACGTTAACATTATACAAAGATATTGTCTGTCTGTATACCTGCATTGTTATCACTCTTTAATTTAATATTTTCTTTATCAGTATACTGCTGCTGGAGTATGTGAATTTCCCCTTGGAATTAAAAAAGTATCTATCTATCTATCTATCTATCTATCTATCTATCTATCTATCTATCTATCTATCTATCTATCTATCTATCTATCTATCTATCTGGTAATAAAAGTACAGATTAGATGAAGATGGGATGGCATAGTGGTGCAATGGTTGGTGGTACTGCTTTACAGATCCAGCATCCTGGGTTCAGATCTGATCCCATGCCCTGATGTTGTCTTTGTGAAATCTCCTTGTGTCTACATGGGTTTATCTCAGAGTAGTTTGGTTATCCTACCATAACCCGGAGGAAATGCAGGTTGAGGGTGTGTAAGTGATGGACTGGAACCCTTGTACTTTGTACCACACCTGAAGCAGTCAGGACAAGCAATAGCCCCCTGCAGCACTCAGTTGGATTCAGATGGCTTTAGAGTATTATGTGATGTTACATGGTGAGTAAGGATCACTTAAAATCCATCAAGGCTTGAAACCTTTCAAAAGATCTAAATACTTTTGCAAGGATTTGGTGCTATAATAACATTAGGCAGCAATTTTCTTTTAAATGTTCTGCTTTGTGGCGGACCACCAGGACTCTTACCCGGCTGGGTCACCTCAATCATTGAATGACCATAGGAGAGAACCTATTCTGGACACTATCTCCCCTGGAACACTAGAGACTTGCAGCAGGGCCACAGGTTTGGAGCATGGAAGCTCAACCCTGCTGGGGCCTGTGGCCACCACCAGGGGTCACCTGGTCACTTGGAGTCCTTCCAGGTGTCCTATAAAAGGACCCAGCCACCACTACTCAGGGAGCCTGAGTTGGAAGGAGGTGGACGAAGCTTGCAGGAGAGGAGTGGAGGCAGAGAAAGAAGAAGAAGGAAAGGCTTTTGTGTTGGACTGTGCATTTGGTGCTTTGTGTACTGTGCTGTGGGGAGCAGAGAAAAAGCGCTTCCCTACGTGAATAAACATGTGCTGTGTTGCAAACTCATGTCTCTACCTGTCTGTGTTGGGTTAGGGCTGCTGTACGCACACCTGGGATCCACAGCTTCCTTAAAAAATGTTCATGATTATGATACATGGCTTAACGCTGAACACAAACATATTGTAATTTCAGATTAACTCCATCATGTACAAATTTGGAGAAATGTGAAATGAACTTTTACTGAATTTAGCTTGTTCAATCCCTTAACAATGCTGACATACTGCATTAACTTACTTCAGTGATGCCTGTTTTGCTGTTGATTTTCGTGTCTACTCAGCATCTGATGCTTCTCATTTCAGTGTTCAACAACAGTCACCCAAAACTGATGGATTAGAACATTAAACATTAAAACATTAGAACAATCTAGATGAGAACAGGCCATTCAGCCCAATTCCACTTGCCCTGATACCACTTTCCCATCGTTACAATGTTCTGGTAAAACCTTTCACCATGTTTGTCACTGACTATAGCAAGATAGCAGAGGAGAAATCCAATTGTGAATGCAGAAAACAAATCTTTAGAAACTTTAACAACATGTTGCACTCTGTGGTTTTGTATGATTGAAGCCTGTTGTCCACCATCAGGACATAGTTTGGTGCAAAAACATACTTGAGTGCCTTCCATGTGATTTCCTCCAGCCCCATTAGGAGATCTTCAAACTGCTTGTCATTGATGATGTGTCTTATTTGTTGACCAACAAAAAAGGTTAAGAGAAACTGTTTTTGAAACTGCTTACCTGTTTAACTAGGTCATCCGGGCTACATTGCATCAGTACATTTAAATTAGAAAATTTTTGGGGAATTCTATTTATTTATTAAGGGGAAATTGTCTTTTCACACCTTTGGGGATCAGAGTGCAGGGAACACCCATGGAGCAACTTTCAGGTTATGAGCCTTGCTGAAGGACCCAACGGAGTAGGACCCCTCCAGGCAGTAATGGGATTTGAACCAGCAACCTTCCAGATACCAGTGCACCTCAGAGTGATCATATATAATATTTAACTTTATATTTAGATCCCTGATAACAGTTTATATATGAAAAATCGTATTTCATTTAACCAAGTATCCACTCATGACTTTTAATATGTTTAACTAGTTTGGGACTTGACATAATACTTAATGGAAGAGTGTGTGTCTGGATTACACCATTTATCTGTATGCTGATTGTTATGTTTGAAATGCTTTGTAGCCATCTCTCTCTCTCTCTCTGTATATATATATATATATATATATATATATATATATATATATATATATATATATATATATATATATATATATATATTCAAATGTCTATCTGTCTGTATGTCTGTTCGCTTTTCACGAGGGAACTACTTAAAAGATTTAGATTGGGTTTTTTTATGCCAAGAGAACGGCTGCGGGCCGAGGGGAGGGGTAAGCGTGACGTCAGCAGTGGGGAGCCGGGCAGGGCCCTCCTCACTCATGAGCCATCCTCCGTTCGAGTCGGTCTATCTCTGGCCACGTTTCTGTGTGTATCTTGCCTCCGCTTAGCTAGCGATATCTGTTTGTTTATTGATTTGTAAACTTTGTTCTGTTTTACGGTAGAAGGCTAGTTATATATCAAAAAAACCTACCTGATAAAAGGAAGCTTTCTGTTAGATGTCTTCTGTCTGCCATGATGCATTGAACAAGGCAGGTGGGTGCTCCACCTATTGGTGTAAATTAATGACATCCCCTTTTTGGAGTTCTTATATATAGCAATGGCTCAAGAATCTTTTTTTTATTTAGTAAGTATTTTCAGCAACATATCTTGGCATCATTTATTTGTGTAAAAATTATCAAAATCCTTCACCCTTGTTTATTGCTTCACAAAATTTTTTATCAGTCCGTGTTTTATATGAAGAAAAGGCAAAAATATCTTTGATGGGGCGACAAGTGGTTTATGTGCCACACTTTACTGCCCAGGAGCCAAATGCTTATGGATAGGCCCGTTTTTTTTAATGTGTGATGAGACCCCTTAGCACAGCTAAAAATTAAACAACAGGTCTCATTATATCCGAGCTGCATTCCAAGTAGCAGTGCCATCATCACGGATGTTCCAGTTGTAGCTGTTGTATATGTATACTTATAGTATGACAGGAAATTACAAATATATATTGCAATAAAATCTACAGTATACATGATAGGAAAGTTAAAAGGCAATATTTGTGATCATCAGGCCACAATCCATAAGATATAGCCAAAACTGTTCAGGAAGAAAATTCTACGTCATCACATGTAATATACAATAACTAACACACACTGTGTTGGACATAAAGACCACACAACTCCATTTTGGTGTCAACTTTCTAGAGATTGTTGCTTCAGTCATCTTGTTTTTGGGGGGTAAGGGCCTTTAATCATTTTACCCTTCAATGGCATCCATGCATTTTCAGTCTTATTTCTGATTGTTGTGTCATGAAATTTGAAATTTAGCATGTTACCAGAGGCTTATGGATCACTTGACATGCTTTTAGGGATATTTGTGATTTGCTGTAGCATCCTGCAGTCTCATATTTGGATAAAAGTAGTTGTTGGTGGTGGTGGTGGGAAGATTGGCAACTGTCTTGAGGCTTCTCTGTTTGTAAATAATTCTTCATACTGTTGAACTGTGGGATTTAAATAATTTACTGTACCAGTGATTTCCTGGACTGAAGAGTAGCAGCAATCGCTTCTGAATTTTTTTTTCATCACAAGGGTGAAAACACCAGATCAAACTCCCAAAGGTTCTGCTTCTACATCAAGATGGTAACCAAAAGTGCCACCTACTCAAAAAGCAGTACTTGGGTCCAGTTACCTTCTTCGTTCATACGGAACTTGCAGAGGGTACTTTCTTCTTCACACTTGGCCTCTTCATGGTGGGTTATTCTTGGTGGAATATACTGTCTAATGACATATTAAAAACTATTCTGTGCTGTTTGTCACCCTGGGTTAGATTTAGAAATGTTTGGACTTTGACTCTTAATTACTTCCTGCTATTTAAAACCACCGAATTTAAAGAGGGTAGATTTACCGTTTTCCCATGACTCTATTTATTATGTCTTTTACAAACATCTGACAGACATTTAGACTAAATGTTTTTTTGGGTTTTTTTTATAAAATATACCCTATTTGAAGGGTATGCTAACTCTTCAGATACTGCATGTTTTCAATTACTTTGAACTACCAGCAATCCATTTCGTTTTTCATTATAAAGTTTTGTTTTATTATTATTGTGGGGCAAACTTTGGAAATTGCATGATTGCAGATGTAATTAAAATATATTCTTCTTTAAAACTTACCTCTCATTCTTATAAACATAATTTAAAACTGTCTTTATATGACAATGTAAATACTTTAAAGGAGCCTAAATTCAAAGGCTGTTAGAATTCAAAGGATTAATGTGTGTTTTCTAAATGGTCTAATTCAGTATTGCATGAATATCGATTTATGCTTTTCATTTTTATTTAATCAAGTGATTAAACTAGAATTGGATTCTTATTTTAATTTGCATATTTTAAAGTGAGCACTTTTATAGAATAAAAGCATTGAAAAAAAATGCCATCAATATCCAACTGTTGTAAAGTAGGCACAAAAACACATTTAAAGAGTTGGGGTACTATTTAGAAAGTACTCCAGCTTCTTCACTTTGTACACATTTTGTTATGGTGTGCTAAAATCGTTTAAATTAATTTTTTCTCCACAAGTTTATACAAAATTTTAGGAATTTTTGCAAGTTTCTAAAAAATAAAAACAATGAAATATCTCACTGTCACAAGTATTCAGTCCCTTTACTCAGTACTTTATTGAAGCCCCTTTGGCAGCAAATCCAGCCTGAAGGCTTCTAGGGTTTGACACAATGAGCTTTGCACACTTAGTGGATTATCTTCCATTCTTCTCTACAGATCCTTTAAAACTTGATCTGGTTAGATGGAGACCATCAGCGGACAGCTGTTTTCATGTCCCTCCAGAGATGTTTGAAGGTTCAAGTCTGAGCATTGGCTGGACCCCTCAAGGACATTTCCAGGGTTTTCCTAAGTCACTCTTGTGTGTGCCTGCTTTGTGCTTAGGGTTATTGTACTTCTGGAAGGGGGACTTTTGTTCCAGTCTGAGGTCCAGGAGTGCTCTGGAGTAGATTTTCATTAAGGGTATCTCTGTACTTTGTTTTGATCAACTTTATGTCAAGCCTCTCAAGTCTCCCATTTCCTTTCACCAAAATGCTACCCAACAGCATGGTCTCAAACTTGTATTTCCTTTTTTGATTGTGCCACCAAAGCCAAACTGACCAGTCACACCAGGGCTGAACTTACCGATCAGATTGCTGTGAGGGACTGAATACGTTAATTTAGTGTTTTATTACAGAGTAGATGTTGTTAGATCTTAATTCAACTTCTCAGCTGACAGCTTCTTGGTTGTGGATTGGGCAGACAAAAAAGTGATACCCTTATCACCAGTTGGCAGGACTCTCCCAAGATGCTTCCTGCATTTCCCCAAATATTATGTCCTCATTAACTCAGATTTTGTCCTCTTTTTTCTGAACAAATGAGAACACAGACCTTTTGTCCATCAAGCTGCTATTCCCTTGTGAAAACAGTCACTTTTCATGTTTTTTCACAAGACAGCAGAGTTTTGAAATCAGAATATTCCAGAGATATCTTACCGCGCCAAAGAAAAGTTCAATTTACTTGAAAAAAAATTGGAGAAAACCAAAATTTACATTAAATTATTTGGCTGATGCCTTTATCCAAGGTGATTTACAACATTTAGAATACAAGTGCTTACATTTCCTTTTGGTTTTGCAATTGGATCCTAGGCAGGTCAAGTGACTTGCTCAGGGTCACATAGTGTCAGTAGCAGGATACGAACCCACAACCTCAGGGACTGAAGTCCGACTCCTTAACCACTACACCACACTGATTGATGATTACCAGTCAGTAGTGGATACAGAGAAGTGCAGATGGTAGCAAGTCAGCAACAGTTTGAAGCCCACCTATATGTTTTTTACATTTTTTTCATATTATTTATGTTTTGTATACAAAAATATATGCAGATGAATGACAATAATTCAACAATTTGTAAGTAGTATCAAAAATCATGCATTGCTCTAAAATGATCTGTTATCATAATAGAAATATTATCTCACATTGTTGTAAAAACTTTAAGATTTTAAGATATTCACATCATTTATCTGTTTCTTATGTACTGTTAAGATGTGAATTATTTTATGTTATTTTAGTCCCTGAAAACATAATATAACCTATGGAACCTCGGGTCACGAACATCTCGGACCATGTACAACTCGGGTTACAACCAAAAAGTTTGCCAAACTTTTGCGTCTGTTTACGACCACACACTCAGGTGACGAACAAGCCAGTTTCCCTTCCGGTTTGTATGCGCCGATGATTTCCGCAAGTGTTCAGTCTCTCCCTGTGCATTCCCTGTGTAGCAAGCGAGAGAGAGAGAGAGCGCGAGCGAGTGAGAGAAAGAGAGAGAGAGCACGAGCGAGTGAGAGAGAGAGAGAGAGAGCGAGTGAGTGAGAGAGAGAGAGAGCGGGAGTGAGCGTATATATATATGTACTTACATACAGCTCGTACGGTCTGGGACGGATTAATTGTATTTACATACAATTCTATGGGGGAAATTACTTTGGGTCACGACCAAATCGGGTTACGACCAGAGTTTTGGAACGAATTACGGTCGTGACCTGAGGTTCTACTGTAATGTCTTTTGATTTCCTTTAAGCTTTCTATTGCCTTCTTCTGCAATTTAAACTGATTACATTAGTAATCTCCAAAATTAGAACCATTACCATCTATCCTTTATTAGGTCTGTTTTGTCTCCTGCACATTTATTTTGCTGAAAGTTTAAAATGATCTCTCCAGTTCATAAATACATCATTACTACAGTGATCCCTCGCTATATCGCGCTTCGCCTTTCGCAGCTTCACTCTATCGTAGATTTTATATGTAAGCATATTTAAATATATATCGCGGATTTTTTGCTGGTTCGCGGATTTCTGAGGACAATGGGTCTTTTAATTTCTGGTACATGCTTCCTCAGTTGGTTTGCCCAGTTGATTTCATACAAGGGACGCTATTGGCAGATGGCTGAGAAGCTACCCAACTTACTTTCTCTCTCTCTCTCTCTTGCGCTGACGTAGGGGGGTGTGAGCAGGGGGGCTGTTCGCACACCTAGACGATAGGGACGCTCGTCTAAAAATGCTGAAAGATTATCTTCACGTTGCTACCTTCTGTGTGCAGCTGCTTCCTGAAGCGACATGCTGCACGGTGCTTCGCATACTTAAAAGCTCAAAGGGCACGTATTGATTTTTGACTTTGTTTTTCTCTGTCTCTCTCTCTCCCTGCTCCTGACGGAGGGGGTGTGAGCTGCCGCCTTCAACAGCTTTGTACCGGCGGTGCTTCACATACTTAAAAGCCAAACAGCCCTATTGATTTTTGACTGCTTGCTTTGTTCTCTCTCTCTCTCTCCTGACGCACACTCCTTTGAAGAGGAAGATATGTTTGCATTCTTTTAATTGTGAGACAGAACTGTCATCTCTGTCTTGTCATGGAGCACAGTTTAAACTTTTGAAAAAGAGACAAATGTTTGTTTGCAGTGTTTGAATAACGTTCCTGTCTCTCTACAACCTCCTGTGTTTCTGCGCAAATCTGTGACCCAAGCATGACAATATAAAAATAACCATATAAACATATGGTTTCTACTTCGCGGATTTTCTTATTTCGCGGGTGGCTCTGGAACGCAACCCCCGCAATGGAGGAGGGATTACTGTATTCTTTAAACGTCTCTGTTCCTAGAAGTACTATCATGATAGTCGTGTGATGCACTCTGTGACAAATATGAAATGGCCTGCAAACTACAAGTCTTAATTACTATTAGCATTATACTTGATATATGCTGAAACAGCTGGTTCAGCATCCTTGGTTTGAATCTCAAGTTTGGTCACCATACAGTGGATTCAGCAAATATTTAGACCCCTTCACTTTCTATGCAATTTACTGTATTGTAGATTTAATTTAAAATGTTGTCCATAAATATACACCCAGTAACCCATAATGACAAACTAAACACATGTTTTCAGAAAGGTTTGCAAATAGTTTTAAGAACCTAAATCTTTCTTTCATATAAGCATTCAGACCCTTTGTAGCTTTGAGTCTTCTTGGGTAAGTCTCTACAAGCTTTTCACTTCTGAATTTGGACAGTTTTTCCTGTTCTTCCTGGGAGATCCTCTCAAGCTCCGTTAGATTGAATGGGAACACATGCACAAACACATGCATACTCTCGCACTCCTGTAAGAAAAAACAGTGCTTGGAAATGTCTGCCTGTTAAACTTGGACATCCTGACTTTATTTGTACCAGCACACTTTAAATTAGGAAATGAGATCATATGTAACATTTAACTTTGTGCTTTGTTCTGTGATATCAGTTTATATATAAGAAGTCGTATTCTGTAAACCAAATGTTTAGACAAGACTTTTAATGATTAACTACATTGGGACCTTTAGATGTTATTTAATGTCAGAGGGGTACCCTTTGTCTGAGTGCCCATTGGTGGGATTGAAATATTTTACTAGCTGCTACAGTATATGTAAATGAACCAAGTCGACAACAGGAGCTGTTCTCTATATCAGTAGGTTAGTTAAGGGTTGTTCAAACTAAGGAACTGGGGGTGTAGTTTAGGACAATCCAGATTTAGAACTGTTTATGAAGGAACAAGCAATAGTGTAAATGAAATACATGGTATATAAGCCAAGAAGAGAGTGTGTTTGCATAGCAAACCTGATGTAAATCAAAATGGTGAATTTAAAACGAGAAACAAAAAGGACTTCTTTAGCATAATTGCTTTTAAGAGGTACAAATGAGTATAAGGTTGCCAAAGCCTTGGAAAAGCAAGATTGTCAGTCCTGTCAAAATAAATACAGCCAAATATTGAAAAGGATCCAGCCATAGGACCTGCCCACCAATATGGAGAAGTTAGAATAGGACAATCCCTGTAGTAAAGGGGACAAAACTGACGTCACCACCTGATCTTATGAACACCTCGGTAAAGCTCTGTTTTTTCCCACCCACACTTCTACACAAGACCCAAGTTTATGCACTTTGCAGAGGTTTTGAAATGATTATTTGCGTTGGTTTAAATGCAGTTTCAGTGTAGATTGGATAGTTAAAATACGTCTTTGTTAATGTGGACAAGGTCTTGTCTCTTTTGAGCAAAGTATAGTGATGTCCTTGACTGGACCCTGTCTGGTTCTTTCCTTGTGCCCAGGGCTATCAGGGTAGACTTCAGTCCTACATGACTCTGAATAGGATTAAGTAGACCTGAGAAGGTTATGTTATGCTACTGTTAATTCACTTGAACCAAACAGCAACACTCAAGCAACTGAACATAAAGAAGTTACAAAGATTCTGTATGTGAAGTGACATTGCCTTATTGCTGTAGTCCAGGCCTGTTGTTCAGGGATCACCCGAGTTTGCCATATTGCTGAAATGCATCAGTATTATGGTAACTCTAGTGCCCCTTGGAGGAGGTCTGATGCTATTTCTTCAAATTGAGCTGCACCCGTTTTTGGCTTTAAATGCATCCATCTCTTTACCACTGGGCAGATGCTTTGTCACCTGACAATATTCTGCACATTTGAAAAGAAGTTGGACAGAAGGAGTTAAACTGAATGCTTTATCTGTGTGGCGTAGTGTATATTTGGCCTATTGCTTGAATTAAAATATTGATCAATCAATCAAACAATTTAACTAATTTTGATACTAGGAATAAGATGAGCATGTAAGGATAGTTTGTGCCGAAAAAAATAAAAAATAGCCTGTGATCATTACACTTTTATAAAATTATGATTTCTTGGAAAGTGATAATAATAAAGCACAAGGAGCCCTCACAGTCAATTCTAAATGCCTTTGTTAGAACTCATATTTCAAAGAGTTGCTTTAGTCCATTAGTACACTTCATCTTAAAGAGCTTAAAACAATTTCCCTGAGAAACGGTTAAACTTACAGAATTCTCAGGAGATCATAAAATGAAGCTATGTGAGTGCAAGTGTCTTTAGAGGTACCGTATTTGCAGAATTGTTTCCTCATCGGTAAAATGCAGTCCCACGGGAGGCCATGCTTTCTTATGAGCCCGGATCATTTCTCTGAGGTCCTCAGGCTCTCTTAAAGGGATGGCCAGACCTTCTGCACAATATCACACTCAGACATCCCCCATTTTTTTTATCCTGCTGAAATCCCAAGTGCCCAAAGTGTTTTTTCTATTTGCATGAGCATTTCCGGGTTATTTTTTTCAAGGGATCACATACATCAAAGTATAATCTGCCCAGTGGAGTTCTTAAAAAAGAGAAGAAACAGAATGTGTTTATCGTGCATTCCAGTATATTTAAGGTAATCCTATATACTGTTGCAAGTGCCCTAAGGGATGGACTGGCACCCAGACTGAGATGAAGGGCAATTCCTGACCTACTCGGGAGACAAACATGGAGGGACACTATAGAAGGAGGTATAACCCAGCCATGATAGTGCTTGATTATTATTTCAGTTATGGTGGAAGATTAATGGATGGACTGAAGGAGGTTGTCTGTCAAGGTAAGTTCCTTCCCCTGTACAACAGATTGCAGTGCTCCTCTGGCATGGCCCCAGTATTGGCACCCGCAGAGATCCATGAGATTAATAGTCCTGAGAGACAACCCTGTCATCATACGTGGTTGCCACCAGAAGGTGCTGCAGGGAGAACTCCCTGTTTCGTGGGATTTCCATGTGACCTGGAAGTGCTTCCGCCATTCGGTGCAACATAAAAGAAGCCACTTGAATTCTTCCAGTTGAGTTGGAGACAGGTGGAAGAGGGACAAGGCTTGCCTGGAGGAATGGAAGGAGAGAGAAAAAGAGAAGAAGAAGAAGAAGAAGAAGAAGAAGAAGAAGAAGAAGAAGAAGAAGAAGAACTGTGTTGATGTTGTGATTTTCAAAGCCTTTTTTAAGGTGTTAGTGAAAATAAACCTTTTTTATTGTAATGGGACTTGCGCTGTGGTGGTTTTATCTGGCGTTTGGGGTGCTGCAATGCTCCTTACTGGTCACACTGTATATTTTACCAAAGCTGATAATACATTTTTACCTTCTAAAAAAATGTTAATTGTGGTCACGGGTTGTTACACTGGTGACTTCTTATCACTGATTTTTTGCTGGAATATTCAGAGTTGATTAAATCTTTTGGCTTTAAAGTAAATTCCACTGTGTCTTGTGATAAAAGATCTATTCATCTTAAATTTTCAAGGAATACATAACCTATCTGCATGTAGCACCTTACTTTACAGTTCATGTGATTGGACTCACTTCCAAACTTTCAGCCTGTGATTTTTCAGGCCCATTGCTGCAGAGAAGATATAGTAGAGTGTAAACCCCTCAAATTTTAAAGATTATCTGTCCACCTGATTGATCGAGTTCTACCATGTCACACACTACACAGTATTCTCTTTTATACCTCAAGAGACGCATAATAAAATTTTAACTTCACCACTAATAATTCACAAAGGAGCCACCAGTTAGCACTGGTCAGTATGGTTTCAGTGACAATGACTTCTTACTTTCTGTGATCTCTGCCTGCTGAAATCTTACTGCTGCTTATTTGCCAGTGCTCAGGTAAATCATGAAATACACATTATGAGTGTTTATTCATAAAAATGGGCATTTTAAAAACCAATAAAATGAAAACCTGCTAGGTCTAGAAAATCCATTTTAGGAAACATCAGCTTCACGCATTTCTTTTACACTGTGGTGCCATGTCTGACAGTGTAGATCTGATCCTGACAAGGCTTTGGGCCTCTCTGGAGGGCTTTGTGGTCCTATAGAATAAGCATTCTTCCAGCCCCTTCTAAACCAGGCAGATAGCATGTTCATGACTGCAATAGTATGGGGAATAGTTTTTATTTAGTTATTGTGTCTCACTCAAAATTAATACACGTAAAATAAAATGAAAGGCTCTAATAGTGTTCCAAAACAAGACCAAAAATTTATTTATATATAATTTAAAATGGTTCTGCTGTATCAACATACTGTATGCTAGTCCCCTGTCTATTATGAATTGGAAAACCCCTGTCACTTCAGGGGTCACTTCAAGGCTCAACTTGTAGCTACGTTAGGTGATAGTGTATATGTGAAGCCAGGCTAGAAATACACTTTATACTTTATTCTCTGGTGCCCCTAACTAATATTGGTCAGCGTTTTTCATGGGAAATTTGCTGGATTTGTTGGTGACCTTGTTCGCCAAATTTTTCCAAGATAAATAGGCAAATTATTTGTTCCCAGCACAAAAGTTCAGCATTACCTCACAGTGCTTCAGCAGTCAATGGGGATGTCACAATCTGATTTGCATTACTTGCTGAGGTTGTGACAAACATGCACAGAACTTTCACCCTCACAATTTATGGTACTGCCCCGTGTGCTTAGCACACAAGTGAGTGAATAATTTTCGGCATATACAAGTTCTGTATTTAGTGAGTGGTATCGTTTGTTCTTGCATTTTGCCTTGAGAGTTGTTGCGGCACACTGCACCTGCACTTGGTGAGTAGTGCTGTGCAAGAACAAAGTAGTTTCTGCTATTGTGTTGTCTTTCTGAGGAGGCCATGACAGATTGGCCATGTAGCTCTATGAAGAGGATTACCTGTGTTCTGTTTTTTTTTTGTTTATTGTATTTACCCCATTTTTTGACACCCATAGCATGGCCAACCTACCTGTCTTGTTAAGGAGTCAAAGCCAGCGGGCTGTCAAAAACAGTGGCTGATAAAATTGACTGAGGCATTCCTTGTGTGATTTTGGGCTATACAAGCAATAAGTTGTTGTTCTTATTGTGCAGCAAACCAAAATACTTCGGGGGCAGGAACCCGGACATGGGGAAAGTATGCAAACTCTACATAGAGAACATCATTGGTGAACTAATGTAAATGTCCTAGATGACTAAATGCCTAACCCTTCTTGCGCTCTTCATTAAAAACAAAAGAAATTACAGACATACAGCCAGCCTGCCAGCCACATGCAGCAGGTCCAAGTCAATGTCACCAGGCTGAACAGTTCTGTGTTTATTGTGTAAAATTATTATGAATTGGTCTTTTTCCTTTTAAGCAATATCTATACATATAAAAGGCAAAGCCCTCACTGACTCATCACTAAGTCTCCCACTTTCCGTATAGGTGGGAAGGCTGAAATTTCGTGTGCTCATTCCTTGCAGTATATGTTTCATGTCCTGTTGCAAGACCCAAGATGGGGAAACTTCTAAATAGTATATATAGATAGGGGAAACCACTCCTCACTATTTCTGTGACTTCCAATGTACATAGGAAGCCCAAATTTCCCATGCTCATCCTTTACAATGTTCTTACATACTTTATGTATGTTTCATTTCACACCATGCCTTGTAACGGACTTTCGAAATAATGTCTTCTTTTTGGCGGTTCCCACCATTATGCTGTAAGGAACTTTCGGAACTGACCTCTTCTTTTGGCGGTTTCATTCCTTATTTCCGTTAACAGAGGATTTATTTCACGGCAGACACACACAAGGGCTGCCCTCAGTCCCCCTTCCTTTTTCCGCATGGCCGCAGTCTGCGCACCTACCACATGGTTGGCTCCCTGTCTATATATATTAACAACATCCCGTGCTCATGTGCCTCCTCACTCACTTCTTTACTTTCCTCAGCTGTTTGTTGTGCTCACTGCTCCCTTCTTCTTTAATCCACCGCTTCAAGCCTGTTATTGTTCGCCTTGCTTCTCACATGGCCAACTGTATGTTGCATGCTCAAGAGTAAGCTCAGCAGACAGCTTGGTCATTTTACAGCCCGAGGGCAGAACTGCAAGCGTCGTTTACAAAGAGATCCTTACATCCTAAAAATATGCATTTCTCATACACAACATTTACAATCATAAATTAAACTCTTTTCAATCATCAAATTCACTCTTAATACTAAAATAAATGTACAACAATTACATTGACAATCATATTACGTTATTTTTAAAATGTTTAACACATTTTTAAATCTATAACACACTACTTCTCCGCTACGAAGCGCAGGTATTTTGCTAGTGCCTTATACATTTAAGTTTGTTGGAAGAGAAAAGAATTTGAGGATGCGAGGATCCTCTTTGTTTGAGTATTGTTAATCTTTAAGAGTAAAGAGTGCACATTGTAAAAATGTATTAACTGTTCTAACAGGCTCCTGCCAACACTCACCACATATTATACCCTCCTCTGGGACACAACCCTGCAACAGCCCCCCAGGGCCAAGCTCATCCTCCTGGAGCCGTCCTCTTTCTCTTCTGGTGATTCTCTCACTGCTGTCTCTGGGGACGTTGACGTCACTCTTCACCGGTGATAGGCAGCGCTTCTACAAATTGCCAGATAAAGCCAGAAGAACAGATCTGAGCAAATGTACAATTAGCACAACTTAACAAGAAAAAAAAAGCCCAGCAAAGTTGCTATAACTGAATAAAGTATTGGCTTCCATGAAAGACAACAGAAAAAAAGAACAAAAAATACTGAATCTTTTTTTTTTTCACTCCTTGTTAAAGCGTTTGACATAAGTCTAGATTTTAGGTCATCTTATTTAACTTCTAATCAACTAGTATTCCAGGTGGGTTCATTTTTTCAGAGACTCGAAGCTTTCAGATTACTTATTAATTTTAATACTGTCTGAATCCATATTCCTTTAATTTAACTTAATAGCGGGCATCTCTTGTTGCATTCTCTTCTGCCATAAAACAAAACGTGCATCAATGGAGATTTGGTAAATTGAATAAGTGGCCTGTGCATACAAAAGCACGTACATTTCATGTAGGGGGCCCATCTGAGACTGAATTTTATATCTCCTGTGGGAGTATTCCTTTATTTTAAGGTACAATTCTAACCATGGTCAATTAGATGTAAATTTCCTTGCTGCTGGCAAGTAATCTAATTGTGCATTCCATTAAATATGCTTCAAGCAAAATTACTTGTTTTTTTCCTTTGGTATAGTTTATTTAAAAACAAAAATAAAAAACAAGAAAATGTGTAACTGATCCTTTATTGTTCAGAAGGCAGTCAGGTACTTTCTTCTTTCCTAACAATTTCACATATTGCTTTCATTAGAGCAGCATAAAGAGAAACCAACAAGCATTGCTTATAGCAAAATATCATTTAGCTTACTCCATGATCTTAACAAACCAGGCTATATTTAAATTCTTCTTCACTGTCTATTTTCAGGTATCATTATCTGTAATCTATGTGTTGAAAGATTGAGAATACAAGAATTTGAGTTAATCAACTTATGCAATTAAAGTACCACATTTCAGAGCTCATTAAACATAACATTTTCTTAAATGAATGACCTAAAAGGAACTAAACCATTAAAAAAAGGATGCTAAAGTCTGGTTTATTTGGCAACATGTCGCCTTACAAAATTCCATATGCATTGTTTTGCATATGAAAATGCCATGCTTTCTACTAATAATAAAAAGAGTTATGTTTGAGTTGGGGTTGCATGGAGGTGCAGTGCTTACTGCTGTCACCTTTTGGATCCAGCGTCCTGGGCGCAAGTGGAGTTCTGATATTCCTCCTGTTTGTGTGCAGGTTGTATTCCTGGCACTGTTTTTCCAGCGTCTCCAGACACATGCAGATTACGTTAACTGGCGAGTCCAAATAGATCCAGAGTGTGTGAGTGAGTGTGGGTGTGTGTGTGTGTGTCTGTGTGTGGCAGTGGACCCGGGATGGACTGCTGCCCTGTCTACAGCTATTTCCTGCCTTGTACCCCAGTGCTCCTTGGAGAGACTCCACTCCCCAGCAACCCTGAACTGGACTAAACAGGTTTAATACTTGTACATTATGTTTTAGTTGGAACACAACACCAAAGACAAGAAATGAACAAGTCTGGTCGATGCCTTCTCTGGAAATCACTTTTATGTCGGTAAAGGCTGCAGGTAGTGGGATTAAAAGTATAAGAAAATTGGCTTTAAGAGCATAAAAGAGTTGCAAATGAGACAGGTAATTTATTATATTGTTCATGATTTATGCTAATATAATATAATATAATATAATATAATATAATATAATATAATATAATATAATATAATATAATATAATAGCTGTGCTATCTGAAATGTAAGTAATCAATGCAGACCTCAGCGTTAACATTTGCAGTGCACCATGCAATACACACGGCTGTTAAATGCCATTTAGTATCCATGAAAGCAGTTCTAATGTTGGTGATGCGCCATCTATTGGAATGACAGAAACATAGTAATCAGACGGACACACAGACAGGTATATTATATTATATTATATTATATTATATTATATTATATTATATTATATTATATTATAATAAAATATAATATCTTTCTCTCTCATCTGCTCTCAGAACTACCTAA